>NC_141786.1:4857811-5031561 GCF_054643075.1 Acanthaster planci | reverse complement strand
CCTGAAGGCAAATGCATGATGCATTTTTCGTATTTTTGATAATACAAGCATGATATCCTCGATGATACACTGTAGAATTAAATCGTAAATCGTCTAATATCAGTCTGGCAAAAATGGGCAAGAAAACATATTTTGGGTCAATACATGACACAGCAGCAAAGTAAGGCATATTTAAAAGCACCCTGTTGATGTCTTTAAATAAAACTAATATAGAATATCTGCCATTACACTGACAAATGGATAGAATACTGAATGCATATGCGTATTACATTTCAATCAAACTGTTTCTGTTTCATTAAAATGATGGTCAAATTTTCCTTTTACATTAAAAAAATACAATGAGGTAAAACAGTTCAAAGCAGTGCTACTTTGACCAAACCTGAGAATGTTTGCCACTGCTTGGGCAATACTGGAAAAAACAGTAATACATGTACATGTATTGAAAAATGCAAAAGCATAAAATTTGAAACCAAATTATTGTCTTTCCAAAATACGAACTAGTATTCTTGGGATGATTACAAACTTTTCAGTTTTACTTGTCTTTCCTCTTCTGCAGCTCTTCATCTACAACTCTCTTAAAATGGTCGTAGTCGTCAAACATCCTCTCAAAGCCTGGAGTTGGGGACCTTTTGGTTGTGGGGCAGAAGGTGAAGATTTTCTGCTTGCTGCCTTCTGTCTTGTCCTTTGATGGTGTGTAGCGCTTTCGAAGTCCACCACAAAATGGTATGTTACAGGCAGTGCATGGTTTTCTTGATGGATTTGGAAGGAATCGTTTTGGTGGCCTTGGTGGTGGTGCCGGGGATTGAAATCTAAAAGGCATACTGGCTGATGGTTGCTGAAGACAAACAGATTGTGAACTCGGCTGTGAGGGGACCACCATCAGAATGGGTATGCTAGAGGCTTTGGGATGGAGTGGTGACTGCTTGGGCTCCATGAATGATGTTTTGGGTTGTGGCTCCTCGTGATCATCAAAATCTAGACGCCTCTTTTCACCTCGCCTCTTCCCGGATTTATGTAGTGCATTTGAGTACTGTACTTCGGCTCTCGCTGGGGCTGGAAGTGACTTAGGGAGGGTAGGTGCTGCAGGCAGCGTTTCTTCTGAAATCACCCTTCGGTGTGATGGAACTTTAGGGACAGTTGTTGCCAAGTAGTTAGCCCTTTTTTCTTCCTTGCTCAAAAAGGTTGTAATGGACTTGGCATTAATGTTGGGCAGTGGAACATTAAGCCGAGAGAGAACTGGGTCATCTCTGACTCGGTCTACAATTCTCTTATACTGCCCTTTAATTAAACTGGCTGTTTTTGAGGGGGAGGACTGGGTCATTGCCTTTGGCCTGTTCTTCAACATCTTCACGAGAATGTAGAGGAGCCGTGACTCATCGGTTATTGGTACGGCCTGGGCATACTTCATCCATCCAAATTTGGTCTTCTGGGCTGCAGTGTTGTCGGAAGTGTCTGCACCAAGACATCGGCCGAACAGTGTGTAACCCCACTTTGATTCATACTTTTTGACGAAGATTCTGGCAGATTTATCGTGGTCATGAAGTTTCCCAGCAGCTGCTGCTATCTTATGTCTGAGAGGGACAGGAACAATGTGATGGTCACCATCATCTGACAGCTGGAGTAGCAGAAGAGCAAGCTGTTCCACTTCTTCAAAGCCGGGAAGATGGAGATGGCTAGGTGTCATTAGCACATCCTGCAACATTGGACTCACCTCCTCAGTGATGAGCTCTTCTTTGGTGACAACAGCACGTGGGGCACTCAAACAGTCGATTGGATCCACCGTGTTTTCATTGCCCTCAGGGTCTTCGTCAATACTCCCATCCTCGGACTCGCTGTCTTGACTATCCTGCTCATCATCCCTGGACTGTTCCTCTTCAACTGTGTAAAGAAAAAGCTGACATCTTAATATACATTCAGATGAAGGCAAGTCAGTTGGAGTAACAACAAATAATTTCACAGCATTTCACAGCCTATACACTTAATCAACCAAGAACACATTAGAATTCCATTTTGCACCACTACAAGGTTGATTTTTTGTCAGTGCACGAAGAACACAAGTACTTACCAGGAAAGGCATGATTCCACATCGCTGTGATGGAACTGCATTTTACATGTGGGAGTGGAGTCCTTCCAGGGAGTTGCTGCTTCTACGGCACCGATATTTGTTGAGCTGAACTCCATTTATAGTCACTACCTTGGTGGCAACATAGAGCTGAATGCCTGGTGGATCCTACTAAGGAAACCTGGTTTCCCCTTCTCTGCTTTTTGCTTCTGCAAATCAAAAAGAAAAGAATCGGACACTGTCTTAGCTATATTATTTCTTCTGGGAGTAGCCAGTCATCAATTTATAGAGTCAGTACATGTACTGATAATTTGTAATCAGTTTAACATACTACAAATATATGTTATCTTTGAAAATGCTTCATGGGCATTTTTTTAAATTAAGTTTTATATATCACATCATATCCTAATATCAGAAAAAAATATTAATGAAACTAGGTCCTACAGGAGTATAAAAAAAACAAATTACCTTTAGGCGGTTATCAAAATGGACTATTACACTAGGAAAAGTTCTGACTCACTCGAGCAGCTGCTCTTTCTGCCACAGCAAGACGGGGTTCTTTTCTCCTTGTCTGCAGTAAGCTGCAAGAAGCCACACGACCCAGCCCACGTCATTTTCTAGCAGCCACTTGAAGCTCTGGCCAGCATATTTGCCGAATGTAATGACGACATTGGCTCACCAGGCATAATGGCCTGACGTCTTGGCAGCTATCTCAGCACTGTGTGGATCACACCAGACGGCATCTACTGGCTTCCCTGGTTGCTTCAAGAAGATCACAGCTTCACTTGAACATTTCAGCTTTGCCTCGGTCTCAAACATGTAACCAGACCGAACGGACGTGTATTGCGGTAGCTCCCGACAAGTTATTCATTTTTTAGTCTTTCTCCTGTTTTTCCTCGATGAAGGGCTCCAAGTAGTTTCAACAGACATCCACACACATCAAAATCTGAAGTGTATGGTCTTTGAGCTGCAGTGAAGTTGTATTTTTCAAGCTTTTCTTCAACATGCCAAAAAGACCAGCGTCAACCACGACGTTGGGACCAGCCTGCACTGGTGAGGTTATTCCATCTGAGCTGGCAGCCTTAACAGCTGCTATCACCGAGGTGCTGAGATCTCAGGAACTGTTGGGCATCCTGATACCTGCCTTGTCTAGTGCCATTGCCGATACTGTTTCCCAGGATATCCACAAGGCCTTGGAGTTGGAGCTACTTAGCAGGGATAAGAAAATTGCCAGTTTGGAGAAAGAGGTCCGCCATCTTAGTGAACGACTTCCTGACCAAGAACAATACTCCCAGCGAAACTGTCTCATTGTTCATGGAATTCCAGAAACGCCACAGCCCGAGAACACCGATCAGAAGATCATTCGAGCAGCTAAGCAGCATCTTGATTTCGAACTACGTGCTGAGGCTCTAGATCGCTCTCACCGTATTGGCTCTCGTACGGATAAAGACGGAAAACCGCGGGATCGACCGTAGTTAAGTTTGTATACTGCAACTCGCGTGCTGCATTTTACCGCCTAAGACTCAAATTCAGAGGTTCAAACATTCACGTCTACGAAAGCCTTACTAAAGAACGTCAAGGCTGCTGTACAGCCACAGTGAAACGACACCCGTTGACCGACAAGACCTGGACCCAAGATGGCATGATCGAAGTACGGCGGAAGGACGGTGCACGATTGGTCATTGGTTCTAAGGAAGGTGTCCTTAAATTGTGAGTTTATAAATTCAGTTGACTAATTGTGCAAGTGCACCCGAGTTATGGGGCATAGCCTTCTAGCCATTGGCTGGTATTTGCATTATTGTATCCCTACAAAAAGTTCTTGTTTGTCAATTTGTGCCTTCATCAAGATAAACGATACATGCAGCTACCTGCAACTCACTGGTATATAAATTTATTCCGTTCATATCTTCGTAAAATCTTTCTTATTTGAATATTTCATTGTCCATTGTTGCTTGTTGTGGGTTTGTTACAGTTTTTGTAGTTGTACTCACTTATGCCTGTAAAGTTTCCCTGTGCATCTTGTAAATTGGCAGTAAAATCTAATCAGCGTGGGATATTTTGTAACAATTGTGAAACCTGGATACACCTAAAATGCACTTCCTTAACCTTAAATGATTATCATATTCTTGCTGGAGATGATAATCCTTGGACATGCCATATGTGCATCAGTAATGTTTTCCTTTCAATTCCTTAGACGATGATGACTTTTACTTGACTATTTTTGATATGAATAAGCATAATTACTCCGGTCTAGATGCAAGCACCTCCTGTACTGATCCTTCCACTTTTGATTCCCAAGATGATGTTAGCAATGTGTTTTCTGATCCCTACAATCCTTTTAATTTGTTGAATAATTCTCAGTACTGCTGAGCAGATCAGTTTCCAAATATATGTAATCATGATAAAGAGGGGTTATCATTGCTCCATCTTAATATACGTAGTTTGACTAAACATTTTGATGAGTTAAATTTTTTTAGACTCGATCAATTAAGGGTTTTCTATCATCGCACTTACTGAAACATGGTTAAAAGTGCCCCCCCCCCCACAGCTATTTTCATCTTGAAGGTTATGAGCTTATTACGAACAATAGACAGGGTAAAACTGGAGGAGGTATTGTATTATATGTTGCTTGTGACTTGAAGTTTAAAATACGTGAGGATCTTACTTGTTCTAATGATATACTTGAGTCTCTGTTTATTGAAAACTCAGTTCCAAAGGCCAAAGACTTGCAGGAGTTTTGTACAAGCCTCCAAGAACAAGTTATATCGAGTTTTTAAACATCTTTTAAAATCAGTTGGTCCGAATGACCCCTGATAAAAAAGTTTGTTGTATTACTGGTGATTTCAACATTAATTTAATTAATTATGCTGATTCTAATTCTCAGGCCGCGTTTTTCAATTTGCAGATCTGGGGGTTTCTAACTTGTTAAGCCCGAAAATGTAACCAGTACATGTAAGGACATGTACATGTGCCGACCGAAGGCAAAAAGGAAATAACTGTTGCACAAAACCACATTAGGTTATTCATTGTTTCCTCTTCATCATAACAAAAGTACGTTTATCACTGTCCACTTTCCCTACTTTGAAAAGGAAGTTATTCGATGGCACCATGTTGTGAATGAATCTGTATTGGAAGCACTTATAAGTGTACGCTTGACCCCAAAACATCGAGCTAGTAGCTAGGTTTATTGAATAACGATGGTGTTTTATTCAAAGTTTTATACAAAAAAATGTACAAATATTTAATCTCATATACATGTTTACAAGGCATTATTTAAAAATTTGTTTCAAAACAGTACCCCCAACATTCATGCACAAAGTGACACATTACAGATAAACCCACGGCAACGAACCGAAAATATTGGAAGTTTCCTGACTACAAAGCAAAGGCGCTATCATATCCGTTAATGACGATGAAATGTTTTATGTTCTTCCCGTTATATGACTTCCGTGTTGACTCCCGTAACTTGGAGTACTTTTCTCAAAAGAGTTGATCTCACTGCAGCGAAGATGACGATTTAACAGTCGTGCACAGTAACCCCAGTAACCCCACTTCCAACACAACAAAAACCGATAATGTATACAATAGTTAGTGATACACACTTCGCTGAGAATAACCCTGAATCTGGAAAGGTATTACCATGTCCCAGTACAGACGTGTGAACATCTACATGTATAGGCCTAATATGTCGTTTGAATGAGAGAGTGAAGATTATTAATTGGGTCATAACCCTACGATATGACTCCATTGTTTAAAATACAATGTACATGTATTAGCATCATTAGGTGGTCAGCTCACGTAGTCACGGAGTGACGCCACAAACACGAGAGGAATTTCCAAATCTTCGTCTCCGCTGCGGCTCTTCGGGGCTTTTTCCCAGTAACTCCTTTTTTTACCAAAAGCCGTGGTTTTGTCACAGCTGTAGTGATCTACAGAAGCAAGCATCTTCACTCAGTTCGACTGCCCAAGTAAGAATAGGCTATGCCCAAATGACAATTTCAGAATTTAAAAAAAACAAACGTGACTCAGTTGAAAACCGTGACAACAGCATCTCCCCGACAAAAACCAATTCCTCTTTATGATTTACACAATCACATGTCGAACTGAAAATGGCAATTCTTGACGATTAAACATGCATAATGTAAGTCCTCCTGGGCATGATTGCTTTCACGCTTCATTAATCAAACCAAATTTACTACTGTTATTTTTTACACTGTTCTCCGCTATGGTTACAGGTGAGTTGCAGTGTTATCGTCACTCGTTTTGTACAAACTCTTCCCCCAACGGTACTGGTTATACCAGAGCAGGACCGTCGATTACTGTCTGAGTAATTTCTCAGAGTACTTGATAAAAGTGCATCTTCTTTTTATATCTGGACCCTAGCTGGGTCCTTGATCAAAGCATCAGCTGCATCCTGGCAGTCATTCGATTGGACAGTGGTCAGTGACGTTGGAGCAGAACGCAGCGCTCATTGGTGGATATTAGGGATGACGTGTTTGTTTCATCTCGACGAATCCTTCTTCCTGTCCCTTTTCTCCCGTTTCTCCTTACGTTCTTTCTTGTCCTTCTTGTCGCGGTGCTCCCTGTGCTCTTTTGACTTGGATTTCTGTATCAACAAATCAACAATGCGTCGGAAATCAAAATCAACAACACAGTAAGCACACATGTACGAGTAGTGACCAATGATATTATAACATTAAAAATAATAAGAACGCTAAATCATTAACAGCCATTTTTTCACATGATTGAGACTGTCAGCCCCAAAGTTTCTCTAACTCTCAACCTGAAGATTCTCTTTGGAAATCATGACAATTTCAAGGCGTACCTTATGGCCGTCTCTTTCTTTCTCGTCTTTCTCTTTATCTCTTTTCTTATGTTTGTGTTTCCTCCTCTCTCCACCGTCCTTGGACTTCCTCGACTTGGCGTCATCCTGTATCATTCCAGAGTCTGTCAAGCTCTTCTTCATTGACTCCAGCTCCCTCAGTTTCCTCTCGTATTCGTCCCTGACCATGTACTCGCCGGGCGACAGCGAGACTTTGTTGTTGAGCGGGGCAGGGCCGCTGCGGGACACGGAGCTCCGACGCGACGAGGACGGTAGCGGCGTCTTGCCGCTGCCTTGCATCTCGGCCTCGTTGCGTGCCCGTGCGGCCTCCACGTCGTAGGAGCCCATCTTCCCGCCGCGAGCCGAATCCATGGAGTCCATCATAAACCCCTCCGGGGTCTGGCTGCGGATGGGCTGCGGGTACCGGCCTCGACCGGTCAGATCTGGCAGCGGCGTAGGGCTGCCGTAGCTACCCTCGTCCGGGCTGTCGACGTGTTTGGTCTCGTGGTCCAGGACTCTGGGCTTACTAGAGCTGCGGCTGTTCTTTCTAACATGACCGTTGGGGATTGTCTCCTCCGTGATGAAGTAGTTGGAGGTGACCTTCGTGCCGCTGATTGTCGTTGGACCGTTTTCAATGGGAGCAACTAGGAAAAAGAGGAACCGAATTTAGAATTAAATTTCCCTGTTATCAGTTACGAGCGCAAAAAATCTATACCCTCTGCAACGATCAAAGTAAGCATGTATGACCCAGACATTAAAAGCATCACTGACTGTCAACTCCAGAAACAGACCCGTTCCTCACGGGTCTTAGCTTGCTACTAAAGGAAAAGTGCATGTAGAAGATGAATATAAGATCTGTCTTTCCGAGATCAGACGTGTGGGCAAATGAATAACCTCAATCCCAGCACTCCTCTGCAAGGCCGAAAATCGTTCCATACCAGCACAGAGGTAAGTTAATATCATCAGGAGAAACTTCTTCCAAGTTTTCCGATGGAGAAGAAGGATCCAGGGAAAACATAAAGAGAAGTTTGGCCTCACCTTGTGTTCGTTTCTTGTGACGGCGGTAGCAGTAGTAAGCAATGATCGGTACGATGATCAGAGCGAAGACAAAGAGGGCGATCAACGCTAAGACGGCAAGGACTATCTGGTACAGGTCGTCCTCTGCAGGTTGTGAACAAGATAAGCGCTCATCAATCGATATCAAAAGGATGGGAAGAGAACCTTTTTTGATATTTTGATCTGCATACTGATGTTTCCAAATACAAAATGCGCCTGTCTTTGGCTTGAACAGATGTGAATCTTTCTAATTGCAAACTGTAACAACGTGCACCGGGGGGGTCTATGTTTCCCGATGGGTTTTAAACTATATACATGTACACGTATTCTACTGTAGAAGTCTTTAATATACAGGTCCACTTGACAAATTAGGTTTTACATGTTTAAATTGAATTGAACTTAAAACTTAATTAAAGGCACTGCACTCCCTTGTCTCGGGATAATCCCACACAACATGTCACCATGGTCTGTTGTTATTAAAATGAATGCTGTCCGCATAGGCCTACCTATGATTCTAACGACCGCGTAGACGCTCTCAGTATCAATCCTGTTCCTAGCCTCACAGGAGACCACCGCCTCGTCCATGCTAAGCGACGCCGAGGTGATGGTAAGCGTGGATTTGGACGATCCATCCTCGGTGATCAGGAAGCGCTCGTCGGTATCGGCGATCTGGACACCGTTGTAGGACCAACCGTATCCTAGCACGGCGGGATCGCCGGTGGCCGAGCACTCCACCGACCCTGTCTCGTCCTCCTTAATCTCCAAAGTCAGCGTGTCCAAAGAGACTTGGATGGTGGGTGTAACTAATTAAGAGAAAGAAAGAGAGAGACGATTGAACTTTGATGAGCAGTAGTTTTATCTTCGCTGGTGTAAGTGAAAAGCGGTCAGATAATTACTTAATACAGAATGTTCAAGCATCGCTTAGAAAGCATATGGAATTTTCAGGAAAATACATCACACCGATTTCACACTTTTTCAATTTATATTGTCAGAACTTGAATCAGCAGCTTTATTTTCTTTTGACCTCTGGATTAATTAATATCTGTGTTTGGGTGTTATTTCTGCTGTTTGATCTGCTCCGTTGGGCTTTGGGAAAGATGCAATACTGGCAGTAACTAGGCCTATAAATGGCAGGCAAAACATACGGGGCGAGTTCGAGCGCAAGAGAGGACCATTTTGTCGACAACCAGCCCATTTGATTGGGCAACCTGTGCCCAAAATATATCGTTGGTACCCGACAAAATCGACCATTAGTTGACATTCGTCGCTCGAACTTTTAGAAACGCAGAACTTGGTTGTCTTGAATGGATCAGTTCGGTATTTCCAAAAGAGAATGGTCGTTCGAGAACAATGAGTCGATGCATGGCCAGCGTATAGGGCAGACATTGCGTGCCCGCATTGATGTTCTCGAACGACCTCGTACGCGCTTCATTATTGGGCATGCGCTGTTGGAATGCCAAACTGGCTCTGCGGAGGAATCCAAGTCACGACTTACGCTCAAAAGCCAGCGGGGGCAACTGGCACTTCTGCGTGGTGGTGTAGGCCGGATGGCTGGACAGACACTCGAAGACCACGCCGACCATGTTGTTGATCAGCTGGAAGCTCACGTCGTTGCGCGCATTCAGGTCCAGCGCCACGTAGTTGCCATCGAACTCCAGGTTGTCCAGGAGCCAGGCCAGCTTAGGCTGGGGCTCGCCTCCCCGTGAAGTACAGGAGATTGTGACGTTGTCGCCCTCCATCAGGTCGGTGGAGGGTACCATACTGCAGAGAGGGTATCCGTCGTCAGGTGCGGTGGCGGCTGGAAGGAAATAAAGATACGAAAACCGTCATTTACTTAGCAGACGTCGTGTAACTGTTATTACTTGCAAAACCACGAAACCAGAAACGAGACCAACGAACAAGAAAAACTGACAATAAAAACAAATAATTGAGAGAAATTGTTCATGGAATTCTTTCACAAAAAGAAATCCTGAGGTGGCTCCTTTGAGGCGAAAGTTATACAGGCCCCCAAAATCCCTTCGCTGTGCAGTCAAGCAGGAATCCTCTGCAGCCTGACTCCTTCAACAATTCCCGGGAGTGATGAGAAAGGTATGTCTTGAAGTCAATTTCCATAGCTTCTGAGTAAAACAACATCGACGGAATGGTACTGGGCCTATGTTGTGCTAGACGTCGCATAAAATGGAGCGCATTTTGTTTTTGTCTATGAAATATCGTCCGATAAATTATGAGCACGACAAAGTGGCGACGAGGATGGAAAAAACAGAGTGGTATTCACCGGTGACTGAGAGCGTAGCTCCGCTAGAGGAGATGGCCTCGTTCCCAGCACCGCTGGCTGCACTGACGATGCAGTGGTAGGTGCCCGTGTCAACTGAAGTCACGTCCTCGATCTGAAGGTTGTACTCCCCTGCAGCCTCATCGCCAACGATGGAATATCTGAACACCGGGGCCAAAGAAAACAAGGAACCGTAAGAAGACAGCAGCAAACACGTACGAGGAGCAACGTAATAGATTTCCTGATGAGTAAACTGAACTTCTTCGAAAGGTTATCACTGAAATGCAACTACGCCAAAAAAGGTTTGCTCGGAGGTGTCAGTAGTCAGCAATTTAACTGTTGTTAGTTCAGCTACGATAGCATTTTGCCCACTTTGAGCTGTTCGTTTACATGACAATACTGACTTAAATTAAAACAATGAAAGCAAGGAGGACGAAAATACAACAGGCCCGTTGATTTACGGAAAATAGGCCCACTCCATCCTTTTATGTCTTGATGAAAAAGACAAAACAATAAAAGCAAGCAAATAGCAGAGGAGATGCCCAAACTGACCTAGTGTTGGCCAGTCCAAGTTCCCGGTCGTAGCTTATTGCCTGGCTGTTTTGCAGCCAGGACAGTGTACCCGCCTTGTCGACCACTTTGCACCTCATCAGGGCTGTGGTGCCCTCGACGAAGACGGCGTTGGACGGCACAATTGTCAGCCGCTGGCCCGTACCTTCACCCGAGAAACAGAGAGGAGGGACATGCTTTAGATCTGACTCAGGTTTGTAAAGTGACCACATTTTGACGTTAGGTCAGAATAAATCATCTAGCCTGAGATCAAGTGACAAGTGAATGGATTGACGTAAAACTGTTTCAAACACAGTAACCAAGAGCTATGTTCTAAAGTTTCGCCACCAGAGTTTTACCATTTTTGTACAATTCTTATCATTTTACAGGCCATTCAACTTTCACTCGCCCAGGCGCTTCCGTGAATTTATTGTTGGACTTCCATGGAAATTCAAGTAAAGGAATGTTTCGTACCTTGTATTGACAGTGAGGCGACTCGTGATTCAATCCTCGCGCTGGTACCCGCGGCCGTCACTACGCACTGGTATGATCCTTCGTCGGTGCCTTCTTGTGTAGAGACAATCACAAGATTATACTCGCCCGCCGATTGGTCACCGCTGATGGAGTAACGAGCGTTGCCATTGGTTAAAACTGTGTCGTTGCTGATAATCTCGCCGTTTTGCAGCCAATAGAGGAAGCCCTCTTTGTTGTCGACTTGGCACTCCAAGGTGGCAGTTGTTTCGGCAGCAACACTGGTATCACCGGGAACTCTAATGAAGCCTTGGACCTCTGTAACGAAAATTACAGTGAACGATAAAATGAAACTTTGCTTTTCAAAATTTGCCTTTACTTGTAGTTCATACATGCATTGAATATGACTCAAATTTGTATTGTAATGTTTGAAATATAAATCAATGAAAAGAGTTTGAAGATTCAATGGAGGCATACCGAGTACGGTCAACGTTGCCACGTCGGATAGAATCTCGCCAGACCCGACACCGTCCGCCGTGACCAGACACTGGAAGTCCCCTGAGTCAGCCAACACCGCCTCGGTAATCTGCAGGTCGTAGGTCGAGACTCCGTCCCCTTGGATGGAGTACCGCGTGTTGGTGGTGTCGATGATGGCCCCTTCCACGCTGACCGGCGCGCCGTCCTTAGTCCAGGTCAGGGTCCCGCCCTTATTGGTGACGGAGCAGCGGAGGGTCGCGGTGTTCCCCTCGGTGACCTGGGTGTCCGTGGGCTGGACACTGAAGGCCTGCTGTGCCCCAGCTGAAATAACACATTGTTCGAACAAAATTGACTCGTTTACACTGCAATGGCCATTTTCAAAACAAATTGTAGGATTAAATACGAAGCTTAACGAGGCACCAGTGACGGTCACCATATGCAGCAAGGTATGAGACGGAGAGAACCCCCTGCTTTTTGTGTTGGTCATTGTCTCGAAGGAATCTGGGGAATTCCTTTCAGACATCTTGGGGGGGATGTGCTAAGTAACAATAGTCTGGAATGTGTATAGGGATTGGACATGTTGGGGGGGGTACCCCTCGGTCTCATTTCTTGCTGGGTATAAGTGTCATGGCTCTGACTAGATAATGTTAAGCCGAGTATCCCGCACTGCAAAACAAATCGCCCAGCAGTGCACTGTCTTGTACCACACAGTACCAGGGATATAAAACAAAGATCGCTTGTTTGTGCCCAGGCCTTCACGGAGTCAATCGCGGCTGCACATGCACATGCGTAGGATCCGGGAAACAATGTTACCAAGCAAAGCCCTCACCGGTACGTCAGAGAGTAGCTGGAATTACTGTCTGTTTATGGCGGTATTGATTTAATCAGAATTGCACTGAGAAATGAATATTAAACGGATCCCCATCGTTTGGATATACTGTTCATCTGAACAGGATCTGCTTAGAGAGTGGGGAATTCATCTCACAGTTCTTTCATTCGCATGCGTCATACATGTATGTTGCGCAACTACAGTGATCCGAGGGAACATCATTACGAATGTGTACATGTATTAAGGCTGGTCCACACTGCAGGCGTGAACCAGCGAAGCGAATTTTACGTCTCCAAACGATTGGCCGCAAACCTTCGCTCCAGTTATAAATTTTGTTCAATTTTTTTTTGCAAATTCGCAGCGCGAAAATCTGATCACACGTCACTGAAGTCGCGTTTGTCTTCGCTTTCGCGCGAAGTATGAGCTGGCTTTAAGTTTACAGAAAACTCAGTCGCGCCGAAAACCGTTACATTTCTGCGTGCCAGAAAAAAAGTCGTGAAAGATACCACTCCCCTTTGGTTTTGCCATTCTCCGTTGCTATTCTCAGTCATGTATCAAGACTTTCAAAGTGATAACGGGGTCCATCTCCTTCGTATTGTACAATATTCAAAAGTCAAACTCACCAAATCCCAATAACAAAACCAAGAAGTACACGGCTGTTGTTCCAGCATTTGAGTGCCCAGACGCATCCATGGTGATCTAGGTTATGTTTTCCTGTTGGGTGAAGACAAAAGCGTTATTCAGCCTATATAAACCAATCAATGCTGCTAGATACGCCGAATTGCATGTATAGCTGCAGGCAGCATTATCAAATAGATTAGGACTAATGATTTGTTCGATCGAAGAACGCAAATGACAAAACACACTTAAAGACACATAAAAGTACCGGTTTTTAAAACGCCGATGGCCTCCAAATTGCACGTTTCATAAAAATCACAATGGGTTCTATAAATGTCAGTAATAAGATGAACTTTATTAAAATAAATGTTACCTGGAAGTTTACAAACGGCTTTTGAATTGAAAATCCTGAACAAATGGAAGGAAAACACCTTTTTGGTCCCTTTAATTATACACAACTGTGTGATTTCAAAAAGATTTCGAAACAAGAGCAAACGCTTTTAAAAAGCACTGAAAATGATGACGCAGGATCTTGCACAATCTCTGTGATAACATCTTTCCTTCTTACAGCACATTTTCTAGGATATGACCAAACGTCGCTGCGTGTATTGATGTTCTCACAGGCAACATATCAGAGGACACGGAATGTCTACTGTACTCCGTTGTTACGTAACGAGTGCATCTTGTCAGTGCCAGCATAATCCACCGTCAACTAAAAAAATCAATGTCTTATAATACCATTTGGTTTTTCGAATCCTGCGTTATTCATCGATGATTCATGAGTCCAATAAGTGCCACGCCTCAGAACAAATTGCGTTGACAATAAAGACCGACACACTAGCAGTGCACACCCCGATGGCTGCCTCTATACATCAACCAGTTTATCAAACCGTAAAAAATGAGACAAACTCACGGAGACATATAAGCATGTCCGAAAATCATAGTATAATTTATGTAATATCTGTATTTCAAGACCTTGATAAAAACGATGGATTCAAAACATACATTTTAAACGGGGCCAAGTGTTTTGAGGCAAACGTGCTTACGTCATGTACAATCAACACTTGAAAACAAATAAATCAACGCGTTTAAATTATTCGAAAGAAAACCGAAATTAGGTAAAGTTACAAAATAGCATAATAAATGTACCTCGGAAACCATTTCATATGAACAATGTTCAGAGTTAAAACACTTTTGTACCCACTTTAACCCATATCTGTTTATTGAAATGTGTTTAAACGGTTTTCCATGGTACATGTTCAGCTTTTTAAATGCACTATTTACAAGCACACATGTTCCTGAACTAATCATAAAACGTTCCATGGGTTAAAAATTATTTAAAAAGTGATAACAGAAAAAAGTGTTTAGTAAATGTGTTTAACTCTAAAAACCTTTTAAAGAGTGTTACACACATGCCTGGAACCAAATCGAGAGCTCAATTTTATTGATAGTTTAAAATCGTTTGTGAAAAATTACAAGACCCACTTCCACACGAATTTTGGAACTAACCATCCATGTTTCAACAAGCGTGGTTTTCAAAACTTTGAAACGTTTCACCATGCTTGGCATAAAATTGCCACCCTTTTTGATTCATAATATGTTGGTAAAACATTTGCCATGGATGTATATTCGAATAATAATCCTATCTGTATGCAAGACATCGGCTGGAACTATTTGAAGTTACCGAGCAAGATGTTTACTGGAAAGCGACAACGGCGTGTGTTTCCTATTTTTCTAACAAAGAAAACATGATAGGCAGACCCTTACCGTCATTTAAACCTATAGAAAGAGTATTTTGAAAGAAAGATTTTCATATATATGTACTATCAACACTGGATGACCCTGCACACAACGTCACAAACCCATCGAGTTGATGTGTGAAACTGAAACCTGAGTGTTTTCTAAGTAAATCCTTCGGAATGTTTGCAGCTAAATTTCACATTTTAGGACATGTTATCACTTTCCGACAGCCGGTATCATTTTCAAGGAGAATTAGTGTTGTCCATGTATATAACTCTTCCCTATTTAAATCTGACGTAAATATCTGGGTATAGCATCTGGTTAAGAGTTCCAATATGGATATCAGTAATTCCCCTCTACAGTGGTTTATTAGCCGTCAGAAAGTGATTACGTGTCCTAAAAATGGAATTGAGCAGGGAAGAAATCATTGCTTCATTTACTTAGAAAACAGAATTTTTAGAACAGTCTCATAGGGTTTGTGCATGGGGTTTTCAAGACTTAATCAAGTGATGTGCGGATATGGAACTCTTTCCGTCTACGAATTACACATCAAATCAAAGAGAGTTCCTTAGGAAATAAAATACGCCATATTAGATACAGAATAAAATGTGCAGGCCTTGGTCAAAATTTTGAATTTAATTTTTAAAAAGAGAAGAAAATGCTGTCATCATGGTTTTCAAGGTTGTCAGGTTTCCCTTGAATACGTCTCCTCGGTGTTGCTATTACAAGCGATCCACTGCAGATTAAACTCAAGCTTAAACACATCGATCGACTTACTGCATCCATATCTAAAAAGGCCCCGGAAATTCATTCTAAACCATCAAGCTTCAACTTACCAATTTCAGAAATTTGGTACGTCTGTTTAACTTCACTCCTAGCTAAACGAGACGAACGTTGTTTCTGCGATATCGAAGACGTCCAAGCTCTCACTCAATTGTTACACAAAATATAGCATTTGATTCCACTCTGCAAACGAACTGTCTCTGTAATATGGCGTTATCGGTGAAAGGATGACACGTTTATTTCCATAGTTATCCAGGTAGAATACAAATCTCGGCAAAAACACGTGAAACGATGAAAAAGTGAAGGGATTTTCAGTCAAAGAATGTAGACTACGCCATGTAGAGGCCAAGGGTTACAAAGGGAGAATGAATCCGGATTGGCATTGATGGTGCTACTAGTGGGGGCAGGACCATAACAATAGGGTAAACATTTAGGCCATAGCAACCGTTGATAGGGCCCCTAAACACGGCCGTCAGACTGTCCGTTGCGGCGTGTGTGAGACAGACAATCGCCCTTATGCGCATGACTGAGCACCACTTTCCCCCAATCACTTGACTTTCCGCGATTCCGATTGGCCCGAACCGTCATGCCCCATTACGCAGCTCCATATTGGACAAATCGGAGTGCCCGTTACGGAAGGCACTCAGGTAGAGCGAGGACAATAGCGCCAGTAACCGCAAGGTATGCTAAAAAAAAAAAACCGTGTCACGAAAGCAATGTTATTGCAATGCAGTTAAACACCGCTGGAAAATGATCCCATGTTTGGGTGAACTGTGTTTTGTTACCGATTAATACAATCGGATTAGCCCAATAGCTTTTCGAATGACAGACAAAAAATAACTAAAGTTCTACAACACTGTGAAAACAACTTTGTATTGTATTAATGAATCAATTCAAAATACGAGAAAGCTTGTGATTTGTAAGACTAAAGGAAGTTCAATTTAATCCGAACATGAAGGATGTAGATAATCTGACGTCAGAAAACCAGACACAGATAAAAGGAGGAAAAATACGAACCACCTCTTCAATAACCTCTTCAACACTTATCTTCACTGCCTGTACATGTAGGCAACTTAAATTAAATGACTGGCTAATGACGAACTTGAAAGAACTTGACTTTATCAGTACATGTGCAAAATAGCTCGAAGGACTGAACAACATCTCAGGCAAATGAACATCCGCAAATCATTCACAGGGCTGGTTTTGGAAATCTGATGTCTTCCAAAACGAAGCAATGCTTCACATTTAATATCCACGTCTCCAGTTAAAAAAATATCTACATAAAGATCACAAGAATGCACAAGCAATAGTTGCCAAATATTAAGGTACAAAAGTTTCTTTAATGAGGACGCCACTTTCATTTTTCAATTTTTATTTTAACTGCATTTTGATGGTCTGTAATTGCTATGAGCTTTCAAAGTCAATGTTTTGAAGGAAAAGATAATCTAGTTGTGAAGTTTTACAACGGGGATTTTATTCAGTAATTTTTTATTTTACAATCCCAAGACTCTCTGGCAATGACACATAATACACGCATATTTTAAAAAAATGTTCAGTTTGAAATCCCAAACGAAAAATGTCTGTTCAGTTCCCTTTCATTTGCATAAAAATGCTTTACCTCTTGATCCAACATGCTTTGAGGATCTTCTAAAACTGCAAAGAAACTCCATTACAATAAGATTTGAAAGAGTACGGATGTAAAACAGGTCAGACTGATGAAAGCAATATCAGGTATTTATCACAAGAAATCTACCAAAGTCCATCAGAATCCACCACGAGGTGCGACCCCAATGGTACATTCTTCATACTTGCTAATCCAGGATGCATCAAGCCCCATATCAAGTAGTTGTGACATGGCTCAACAACCTCCTCAATCCTACAAAATCCTTCAAAATCTCAAGCAGGAATCTGAGGAATCTGTGAAGACAGGCCTTCCAGTTTAGCCTGGCTTCACGACTTTATGCAACTCCCCAACGGGTCTATGCGTGTATCATGATGCAGCATCACCTTGTGCTTGTTCTTGGTTGTGACTGGATTTCAGGTTAGGAGCTGAGTCAACCAGAACCTAGTCAGAGGAGATAGAATGGACAAGTTTTGAAAACAGTAATAGATGGGAAATTCTCAAACACCTCACTTGGTGTGAGAAAACGTAATGTACAAGTGAAACTTACTATGCAAGATCAATTTTCATTTAAATGAGCACAAAAATGCCCAGCACCAGAGACTTTTGAGCATATGTAATCTTTCTCTTTGGGTGATCCTTAAGGAGGTATTTGTACATGCAGTCTGCTGCCTATCCCAGGTCGGACAATTTGGAATTCTAAATGATAACTTCGGCGTAAGGGACAACAAAATATCAGATTCACATCCTCCATAAAAAGCCAAATTAGTTTGTAGAAAGAGCACCCCTGTGGAATGGAATTTATCCCCTTTCCTAAGCACTTGAAAATTCAGTAAATTCCTCATAATAACTGCACCAATAGGAGGCACATATTCTCTGTCTTCAGACACTTCTCTGGAAAACCATTTCCAAAGAAGCCATTAAGACGTCTGCACAAGTAAGCAGGAAGTCGTGGGTACAAGTCCCACTTCAGCAACCTCGTGAATTTTCTTGCGAGCTCTCAGACAACACTGAGTACATACGGTTACAAAATATATGCCAGCGTAAAGGACAAAGCCCATGATTAAAAATACTTTCGACAAATAAACAGGTATTGCAGAAGCAGCGCCCCCAATGGAGAGCGAATATTATGCCCTGGAAAAATCAATCAGTAGGAACTGCACCTTGATTGCCATCCTGGTCTATATACAATCAGGTATGTAGGCTTCCTTGGGAATAAGAACTGGACGTTTCCTTCTCTTGTTAACTTCCTCTAACCTGAATTTCATCAGCCCGAAAAAGCTTCAAAAGGATAACAACAGCGGACTCACCGGTTTGCGAGCCCTTTCTTCCAGGAGGCTCCATCTCGTGTGGTGAACTCGGAACTCCGCGGGTAGGGCCACCCCTTGAAATCGCAGCAGTTTGTTCTGTTCAAAGAGAACGGCACCAGCATCATTGAAAGAGATCAACTACTCTTTCACAAGGCAGGAAAAGGGGGTCAGGCAGCAGTCACAGTTTATGTGCGCGAGTAGGTGTGTGGACGGGTTCATGCGGGTCTTCAAACACCACCACCTGATACCTTCCTTGGGACATTAGCCCTACCTTCATAACACTGGAAATACCACCCAGATGCAGACTACATCAAGTTCACTGATTCAATCACTCAACTAGACTTTTTAAGTCTGAACAGCATCACTGGTATTTTATTTAATTTCCGTTTTGTTTTTTTACACATTCACCATTACTGTCATGAGATCAGTCTCATCAATCAATGTCGGAACTCCGCGGGTAGGGCCACCCCTTGAAATCGCAGCAGTATCTTTAAGAACTAAAGTTCATTGTGGGCTAAAACAGACCAACTCAGTAAGTACCATCAAACCCTGACTTCATCTGTGGTTTGCCCCATTTTTTGGGGGGGGGGGCTTTCACAACTAAAAGAAAAGAAATGAAAAATAAGCAGATAACAACTTTCACTTCAGTAGACCAGTCTAGATACTTCGGAAGATTAACAGTTTTGTTCATTGCTCGACTTACCATGGGTTTCAGGTAGTCATCTATACTGTGAATCTGTACAAGGCACAAATGACAAACCAGGAATTCTTATAATGCTTTCAAACAATTCTGATTGATTCATATATTTCTTGATTAAGTGAACTGTTACTGATTACCTATTGGTGAACTACCAATTAACCCCTTTGGGGGGCATTTTTTGCAAGAAAGCGTCCTGAAAGTACCAAAATTCAACACAGTGGAGTGAGGCTCCGACAGGCTCTTTTCCAAGAGCAGTCATTGTTTCATTGCCAAGTTCACTCATACAAAACGTCTTCATTCAAATCTCACATTGACATCTAATAGACCCTGGTGGCCATTTCCTGAACTTACACAAGTGAAGACATATCTGTGAGGCCCTATGAATGTTGTATTCATAACTAGCGGTCCGTCAGCGATGTCCACAAAATCACCGAGTCTGAAAAGCACTACCCTGTCGGCCTCGGTGTGCTCAAGTTGGTACTTCTTATATCTGTGGAGATAAAATGTCAAATGTTAAAGAGATAGGGAAAAGAACAACTTTTTTAGCTGTTGCCAATCTCAATCGGGAACAGCTATTGTAATCGTTAAAGTTTTTTTTTTCCTTTTTTTTTCTTTTTCCACTGTTTTGTTCTACAAGACACTTTGTCAATTATTTTAAGTCCGATCAATTTCAAACCTGGTATAGTAATTAACCATCATCAGAAGATGTGCCGCAAAACTTTTTGTAATTGTGACGTCATCAGGGGTCATGTGACCTCAATTCAAATGTTCATTCTTTACAGTCTAACAACTAGTAAACTATTTGACCGATTTCACTCAAATTCGGTATGCACATAGTCAGGGTTGTGTTATAGATGAACATTGATAACTTGAGCTCATGTGACCTCTACTTCCGGTTTGACCGGGAGTTGTATTTTAACACACAAATCATCATATCTCATGAACTACACGTTCAATTGCAGTGATAGTTTGTTTTTCGTTATACATGCCACTTTGGCAATTATTTGTAATCCAATTAATTGCAAACTTATGATGCTCATTGACAGTCATCAAAAGACAATAAAACACATTTTGGGAACAGCTATGTGTTTGTTCACAAACACATTTTCTCTAGTTTCCAATTATAACCTTTAAACAAGAGGTGGCAAGACCATCTTCCAAAATTAACATGAAAAAAAGGAACAGTTTTCCATTTTCTGATCGTTGAGTGTTCCATACATCAAGGTGCAGTCAAGCACGTATTTTTTTGGAAACACGTTAACAATTCCGCCTGTTCCTGCAACACTTACGCATTGTCTTCAAATATCCGGTGGGCAACCTCTCGGCTGACCTCCAATCTCTCAAAATTAACTGCTCTCTCGACCATCATGAAGGCCTGGCGATTGAGACATATCAGCTCCTGCCTGGTGGGTTCCCACTTGAAGGGAAGATTGAAATCGTAGGCAAAACAGCCCACAGAAACTAGGATAGAGTACAGAAAGCAGGGCTGTATTGCAAACAGGTGGTTAATCACTTGATGGAAAAGCCACAGTATAGAATGTGAAGGCCCATCTGAATAACCTGTGGCTTGACTTCAAACTGATTGGATGGATATTGATTTGACTTGCAATGTGTGACAACCTTACAACAGTATTCTCATAAAGACACAAACATTCACAAGCCCTTGGTGGCACCAGCTTATTATTCAGAGGCTCAACTCTTTATGTTATTTTGACATTTCCAGTGCACAGTGCTACATTTCGTCAGTGTTTTCATGAAGTGATGGAAACCCGCAAAATTGAAAATTTTTCGATCTGGAGTTTGTCCAACTATTTTACTTCCTGTGATCCAAAGAACAAATTAGCAGAGTTTCAAAACAAAATGTTGTTTACTTTCCCAGTAACTGTAAACAAACAACTGACAAAAATCTTAGTCTGTGTATTTCTTTGTTTTTCATGAAGTGACAAAAAGTCACATCGTTTGCAGGGTAAAAATAGAGAAAACATAGGCTGGTATTTTCAAACGCGGTTATCTCAGATTGTCCATTTGGCAAGATTTTGAGGTTTTTGTCACTTCATGAAACACCGACGCCTTGAACCCTGAGCGTAGTCAATGAAAATTTAGAAGTCTGAAGTCAACCTACATTCTTGCGTACCATTCCGACAGAACAGAGCATCGAAGTTTTATAAAACTGAAGTCAAGACATGGGGAGGATATCAACTGAGAAAGATGAGGCAAAGTTCCTGGTTTTCTCTTTAAAATGCTCACTGAGCCTTGTGCTTTCTCATTCATGTTAACCAAAAATTGAATTATAAATACAGATGCCATACTTGGAATGTCTGGCGCCCTCGCAAGTTCCACTGTAATATCATCTTTGAAGGCCGACTGTAAGATGGCACCCATCATCAGTGAGCAGGACTTCCAGAATGCCTGCAAAAAATGGGGGGGGGCAAGAAGGCAGTGCATTATGAGGAGTCGCTTATAAGAAGTGCAACTTTGTTGTGTTGGAACCTTGCGCTATCGACCCTTCTCTAATGAAAATTCCGCAAGTGAGATCGATACCAGTCAATAAACAAAAGAAAATTTGCGCATGACGGGAGCATCTCATGTAGTGACAAGCACCTGGAATCCCAGGATATGATCATCATGTAAGAGTGGACAAGCTGTGATGATGCTGAGCTTTGAGTGATCACTGTGATTCACTGTGAAACAGACTTTATACCATGTCAACTTTTTGCCATAAGGAGGCCCCTTGACTCAATTGGTTTGAGCCCTTTCATAACAATTGAATTGTACCAGGAAACCCTCCAGTTGAGAAAGCAATCACGTTTAAATGAAGATAAACCCTCCTATGCTGAAGTCACTCTTTGGGTCACTTGGTAAACACCTCAAAGAAGCACAGCTGTGTCGTGTTGTGCGCTTCACCAACAGTCCCTCACAGGAATATCAGATTGCACTTTTGTGCTGCCCAACAACTGTGCTTCGCTGTTCCATGTGCATCATTGTGCAGTAAACCAAATGCAGTGAAGAGGACTGCACAAAAGACCCTGAGTCATTTTGTGCTGGCAACCGTGTACACACTGAACCTGTGCACGTTTGTGTTCCATATAGAAAACACATGCAAGAGAGTGACTGTTGGCACTCGTGCCTATTTGTGCTGTAAAACCAAAGCAGGGTTAAGAACTCAAATCTGATATTTGAAAGTGGTGATGGAGTTTATCAGTGGGGACAGTTAGATGTACGACCCTACCCCTTCCTGGCAAACAAGAATTTCAGTGTTGACTGCACTGTGAATTATGTCCGAGGCACTCAGATTACAGTGGCAGCCCAGTTCTCCAGCCAAATGTCAGTCCGGATCCGCCCCTGAGTAGACTGCTGTTTGAGCCATTCCCCATGCAGCGTGATTAACCAAGGGAGGCATTGTAATCAGAGACTCACCTGGTTGACCTCTGTTACGTCGTCATCTTTCAGCGTGACGAATTGCAGCTTGCAATCTTCGGTGAGAGGCTGCAGCATGTGCCATGGCTTGCCATTCACCATGGCAATGGCCGAGCGCCGAAGGTACGTCTGATTTAAATCTTCGGTGAAAAAAAAAAGAGCATAGACTTTCCTTCGTAAATTCCTACCAGACCGGAACAGAAATTCCTGTAAACCTCCAAACCTCATGTTAGCTGTTAAAGTTTTCGCCAGTTGACACAATCCAGGGATGAGGTACATCATATTTGACCTGCTGCTGATAAAAAGAAATGGCTCTGTAGAAATGTTGGTAGAGAACAAAACAGACCAAATTTCCCGACAGACTACTGACGTAATTCAATTCGTTTTCATAGGCAAAGACGCGCATAATTAAACAAGTGTGAGAGGATCCAAGAGGTCTATTACCAATCACCTTGGCTAAGGCTACATCTATTTCCATAGAAGCATGTATATTACAGCCGTAGCCAACTGCTTTGGAGACAAGTTTGGAATTTGACCAACGGTGCATTTTTAATTTCTTACGCATGGCAACGTTGTAAGGTGTTGACAGGTACTTGTTCATGACCAGCCTGCAGGCATCATTGGGACCGACGTAGTCCACCTGGATCTTCTCAACTCTTTTGACCAGGGCTAGCTGCCGCTCCTTCTCTTGGTCGAAGACCTCATTTTGCCGGGAGGTGATGGCAGTGTTGGCTGCAGTTGCCTCTGATGACAAACCTGCCAGACATTTAACCAGGTAAAGAGATCAGAAGAACCACAGAGCTTTTAGAGGAAGTGTTTGATACATTTTTGATCGGTTGCCTGGTCACGAACAGTCCTCAGCATTTTTGGCACTGCTATCTTGCTTTGCATGGGGGGGGGAGGAATCAGCAATGCCAACGATACGACCCCACAGTGCCTTTGATCGGTGATGGTCAACATGTTTTGCATACCATAGTTTCAAAATGTTCATACGAATTTACCAATCTGTTATTTCTCTAAAAAAACAATGTAAAATAAAACAAAGAAATGTTGGGCAAACCATGATTTCCTTTCTGATTCCAACTGAACCAATATTCCCAAGTGTCAATGATCCCGGTATGCTAATATCCTATGATAAATTATCTCAGGATGTCACCATCCTGCTTTTATTATGTCGTCATCCTGAGAAAAAATAAGTAAGGATCTCAACCAACAAAGTGGAGTCAGGATCCTGCTAGTTTTAAAAATGCTGGCTAACCTAGCAGACATCTTTGAAGAGAAATTAACCTTTGTCCGGAAACTGGCACAGTATGTTTTTCCCATTATTAAGTGAGACATTTATATTCCTAAAACCTGTAACACTGAATAC
This sequence comes from Acanthaster planci, assembly GCF_054643075.1. Classification (NCBI taxonomy): domain Eukaryota; kingdom Metazoa; phylum Echinodermata; class Asteroidea; order Valvatida; family Acanthasteridae; genus Acanthaster; species Acanthaster planci. The sequence continues at coordinate 5,007,465 of NC_141786.1, read as the reverse complement.
CTACACCTAGAAAAATGCCGTGTAACAAAGGCTGCTTTCTTGAGTAATTTCATTCTTTTCAGTCAAATCAACGAATTCAAAGACCAAAAGACGTTCACACTTAATTGTACATGTACTTCTTCGAAGCTTCAGTACAAAACACATGCAACTCAGAAACATTCACCTTTGACCTGTAGCCGCTCTTCATCTCGGAGATCCACGCGAGATATTCCGTTATTTATTGTCGTTCCTAGGGCGACGGCCATGTAAATAGTTTCCGCGCATACTCATTGCGTACGTTCATGTACGTACTGGACTTGTGCTCTAATCGGAGTGAGGTTGTCAAACGTGAAACACTTCAATATTAATTGTCCACCAAAAGAATTTTATAAAATTAAGATTATAATCACTTTGATTGTGAGAAAAAAGCAGCCTGCAGTAAAATGGTAAGTAGTTCATCGTCTCCGATATTAAATTCTTTGTGTGTTTATGGTCTGTTCGATTGAACGTAGGTTTGGTTTGGGCAGTGTTAGGTCGGCGCGCAGGCAGTCATTCAAGTTCTCGTTGCAGTGGTAAACATGATGAAAACCTTGGTAGGTTTATTCGTAGAGCAAGGAAATGGTTCATTGTTTGCCATAAACTGTTCGCTCTTGTCTTTTCTCCATCGGTATTTAGCACAAAAGAAGGTGTATGCTCCTGCTAGCAGCTGTATGCACCTAGGCCTAGTTTTTAAGTCCACGTGATGTCTGGCCATTTTCTCTGTTTTTATGACAGTATGAGGAGGGATCGTCCTCTCAGGAGTGTCCTGTCATGCCTGTTTATGTTTTGGTTTCATGCTGTGTTTAATTGTTTCTTTAATTCTGTGCAAGTGTTTAAGCAAAAGTGTTTGGTGTCTACACATTTTATTTTATACCACAGTTTTATTCCAAATTTGTTTTTTATTTATTTATTTATTTATTTATTTATTTTAATTTTGATCTCAGGGTTCCCAGAGCAATCAAATAAATTGAATAACTTCCATTTAAAAAGGTCGACCAGGAAATACAGCATTTCACATTTTATAAGATTCAAACATTGCTTGATCACCTAGAATTATTGGATTGTCGCTAAGAAATCTCTTTGCAAATGATTAACCAACCCCTTCTTCGCCTTCTAAACACAGCCTCGTAGTGTTCAGAGTACGCAGTCTGCAGGCAGCTCCGGCTCCCGGCATGCTAATACCCGCAAGTACTTCACTGTCAACAAGAGCTCCACAGTGGACGAATCACTCTTTGGCACGCCCAACGCTGTGGCTAAGAGCCGGTGCCACGAGACCCGCTCGGCCGAGCCTGTCCTGGAGACACAACCCACGAACAGAGAGAAGAGGAAGACCACGCCTGGGAAGAGGGAGGTGGTACAAGTCATCACCAAGGACCTGATCAGAAATCTCATGTGAGTTGTCAAAGGGTCGCTGAGTGCCTGCACCCACTCACAGACCCACGTTCATGGCTGTGCTAACCATGGACATTTGTACTTATGGTCAACGTTCTATGCTTACAGAGCTAGTTCAGACATTTTGTGCTAACTCAGTAAGCACAGAATCCTTCCTGCAGGATTTAGCTAACTTGTGAATAAACTAACTGTTTTCTGCTCTAGTTAGCGGCAAGTTTTCACTGGAAAGCAAAGCGATGAAATTAAAAGTGAGGAACAGTACTGTGTACCAACCTGATATAAGTAAAACTTCCAAAACTGAGAAATACTTGTAGATTGATGCGTGGGACAAGCAGTTTAACACTTCTTCAGTCCTGCCAAAGTGCTGTGCAGTGTGTCAAAAGATTTTGGATTGAGGAGTGTTACAGTGTTTTTTGGACACCCTGTGGGCCATGTTAGACATGTCATTATGCAGTTTGGATGTATAAAAAGTCAAACATCCTTCAATCGTCCTGCCCTGTTCACATCAAGGCTAGCTGGAAGACCCCAATATTCAAATTCTGCTCGATAGCCTTAATACCAAGACCATGTCCAAGTAACTTATCAGTGCTTTGAATAGCCCATGTACTGTACGTTTGGAAGTCACCAGTTAGTGACTCCATGCATTTCCCATGGACATATTAGCCATACCCAAATATTTTGGACACGGTCAAAGACTCAATTTCTATACTTATTTCCAAGTCAAGCCTCCAGAATAGTCCTGGAATTTTGAACACCCGAGATACAGAATAGTCATCAGAGCCATACATGTAGCTATATCCTTTACATCAGATCCACCGTGTACTTGTTTTCTAAAATGGATGGTGGCATCCACCTTCGCGAGGTTCAAGCCTAAATTTGGATAATTGGTTGCCGAGTATTTTAATAAAATGTATGCTGAAAATACTTCAATTTATGTAGGAGGACAAGAGCCTTCAGTCAGCATGCCTCATCCCACGTTACTTTCTTTTCCTTTCCTCCATCTCCCCTGAGCAGCGTTCCCCGGGAAGATCCATCTGGCCAGTCCGTGGTGCTTTCCCGTGAGGAGTACTACCGTATTATCAATGCCGCGCGCATCCTGACGCAAGAGGAGCGCAACGCCGCCGAGGAAAGGAGACAAAAAGAGAAAGAGGCAGCACAGGTAAGAAAAAAAAAACAATATGGTGGTTTCTGTTCAATTAAACTTTGTAACACAAGGGTCAGGCACAATTTATTTCCATTGTTTGGGACTTAACATGGAAGTATGTGTGACTTGTTACAAGATCCGACAGGACCATCGCAAGGCCTCCAGTCTGATTTCAAATCGCGAGCTCTTCAGATGGACCGCAGTAGAAACAGAAAAGGAAATATGACCTGAATGACTCCAGACGTGCTGTCCAGTTTGAGTTCATTAACAAAAGACTGTCCTTGGTATGAGAAAGATTCATTCAGTTGGTAGTTAAAAAGTTCGGAAGCATCTTGGCGCTAATTGCTTGAAAAATAGTGAAAACCGTGTTGGTAAAAGACCAAGTGGAGAGTGTGGACCTTTTTCTCTTGAATGTTACAGTCTTTACCTATTTGCAACTTTCAGACCAAGGAGAAATTCCTTCGTTGGATTTATATTTCAGGAGACCGTCACCTACATGCCCTTTGTTACACTCAGATCGCGGGTTTCATTTTTATTTTGTCCAATCCACGCAGGAGGAGGCTACTGAGCGCAAGCTGCAGATGCAGGCCCGCGACCGTGCCCGACAGAAGAACGAGAAACTAAACGACCTGGACGAGGAGGCCAAACAGAAGGCGGAGTACCTCCTCCAGAAGGCCAAAGAACAGCAGGAGGAGCAAGAGGACGAGATTAAACATCTCAACGAGGTAACGTAGCCAACCAGGCCGTGACCACAGAACTGTCTCTGTTTTGCCCTGAAGAACAAGGCGTACCAACAGTATTGTAGTCAAGCACTGAAATAGACCAGTCGATGTTCCCTGCCAGGCAGCTCTGTGAAATGAAATTAATACATATGTGAACCGATGTAGTGAATAATACAGAAACAGTTGGTTAGATGCGTTGGCGCTGTCGTATGGAGAGTGAGTTTACGCTAAATACCTACTCGACCAGTCAGACGTTAGCCACTGGCAAAAATCCATGCACATGCCTCCAGCAGGTACTGCAGTCAAGACTCATTAAAGTATCACAAGACCCCAAAAGACCCCACAAGATCCCACAAGACCATCAAAAGATTTCCAGTCATCATTACGCTATTCGAATGAGGTGCAACAACAGAAGCATTCCTTTTTCGTTGTTAACCTTTACTCATGACTTGTCAAGTGGTCTTTTGTGTGGCCTTTTAATCGTTTTGACCCGGACGCTAACCAGATTTTGGAACATGGGCACATGTGCATGAAAGGCAGCAGCACTACACGAGTGATTTCTTTACTGTGTAGGGTCCCTTGAACCTTTCAACTGCAGTTCCAGGATTGGTAGAATAACGCTGACTGCTGTGAGTTATATGCATCTCGTTATTGTCGTCTCCCCTCCTTCGCAGCTGATTTTGAATGCCAAGTGCCACGCCATCCGCGATGCCCAGATCCTGGAGAAGCAGCAGGTCAAGCAGGAACAGCAGGAGGAAGAGAGGAGGCTGGACATCATGATGGAGGTGGAACGCAAGAGGGCGCTAGAGCTGCAGGAAGAGATCGAAAACCAGAAGAAGACGGAGAGATACGAGTAAGGAGGGGCCGCGCAGTCTAATCTCACTCTGGGGTGTTAAATAACTGCGAAAGTCATGGGATTACATAGGTTTCAACTCCACCATTTATGTCCAACATAAATTGTGATCATAGAAGAAAACACTTCCTCCATCAGTTGAAAATTCATGTGCTTTATGTACCTAATTCACAACATGACTCGCAGCACCATTTTTAATTCCTGCTTCAAGTCCAAGGAATTTTAGCCTAAGTGCTCTTGATTGGGTGTGGTTAGGGTCTCAGTAAGGCTTTCTTACCATAGGTGTTCCAAAAATTGTGTCGAAATACCGAGAGCATGGAGGGCTGAAAGGGTAAAGTTTTTGGTTTTTCCGTACTCTCTACTCACCAGGGGTGCAGAGCAGGTTCTGACCCAGATTGCCCAGAGGGAGGAGGAGCGGTTGTTGGATCAGGAGCGTCGAGACCAAGAAGCGCAGCACATGCTGAAGTACCTGGAGAAACTGCAGCTGGAGGACTTGAAGGTGAGTCGCCATAGCAACGGATTGATCATCTCCAGAAATGATGCCATCGTTTCGGTCTGGAGAGTTCAATCCATACAGGATTAATGAAGCGGCCTCGCTGGTGGCACCCTCCCGAAATATGGTTGAATGAAGAAAGATGTAAGGGGGCGGGTGAGTATGGTCTAGACCTCCTCAAGTGATTTAAGATCCAGGCTCCGGTTCCAGAATAACTGACAGACACTTCTTGTTATATGATTATTAGTTTTATAATGATGATTAGTTTTATTGGGCAATAGATAAAACCCACCAAAATTAAGAAAGTGGAAAATCAAAAAACCTGTTGACAGAAGATGAGACTAGAATTAGTGACAATGGACTGCTAAGAGTACAATGTATGTTACAAAATGGTACAAATGACAAAACTCTTTTGTGTTACTCAAAGACCTAGAAATATATTTAGCTGTGATTATGGAAATTGAATCAAAATAACCTCTTATCCTCAGAAGGTAGGTCAGACTCCATTAGAATTTAATAGGCAAACCACAGGAGCGGTTGGCGACAAATATCAGTGTCTGGTCCAATGCCTAATGAAAATGGATTACACACGGCAATACCCCACAATCTTATCAATGACAGCACAATGGCATAATCGATATACAAAGCATAATGTACAGTGACAATTTAACCGCAGCACAGCGCACAACATGCGATAGGGCAAGCGAAGGCACACAGAGTGTGAAATTGGCTGCACAGCAACTTATCGCATGTACAGAACTGCCATGGCACAGTGCTCCATAAACAACCCTGCTCATACATGTATATTGACACCCGCCATGATTCAATCGTATAAATCTAAGCCCAAATATCTAAATATCAACCCTTTACTCTCTCAGCGAATCACTGGAACATGTAAATTACCTGATTCCTCCTTCGAAGGGGTTTTCAAGGCTCACAACTCAGCAAAATGAGGCGGAAGCTGAACCCCAAAAATAAGAGTTTCGTCCTTCACAAAAAGCAATGCAGAACCTCCATGCCTCGTGTAAGTGATTATCATGTGCACTCAGTGTTCACCTTCAAATGGAAGGAATCGACTCCCCAGTAAAGCACAATAATCAGTGGGACAAGAATACATTGATGCTAACTGAAATGAATGCAAGGTATCAAGAATCATTTGAATTTGGCTGGAGGCATAGTGATGTCATTGGCTCCTTCCCGTGCTCTATGAATAATGCATTACCAGTCAAGCGTTAACAAAATATAAACAAAGCATATGAATACATGTGGATACAAGTGGATCCTACGAGCGTGTGCATACAGCACACACAGACGTGACCAGTAAAACCTGACTCCCTACATTAACAAACTTTCCTGACGAACTCTAAAGCTTTTCATGGTAAAGGTGACAAGTTAAGTGAAAAGGTTTGCGATTGCACCATTGCAAAGATTTCTCTTCAGTGAGTATGTGTGGTCAGGAGCCTCCTGACGACGGACAGAGCATATTGTCCGAAACGTTAAGTAACCTCCAGTTCTTTTCAGAACTGCACATGCTCACAAATAAGATCTTTGCATGGTGCTACCGCAAACCTTTCCACTCAAAATATTAATCTATGAATGAGCCCAGTACTTCAAAAGGCAAGGTTGACATATGGCGATATGGCAGACCTCAAATGACCTTGGATGCACATCACTTGGGCATGCATAGTTGGAATATCGAACTGGTATTTGTGAGATTATATTTAATCTGCTGTCTTCTTCCCTGTAGGCATGACTGGAATAATTTGTGTCCAAAGAACAGTAAACAAGAAATTCATTAGATAATGTTTCAGAGAGCTCTTGTCTTAGACAATGAAACCCAACAGCTGACAGACCCAGACCGTATGTGAGGAATTCTTGTCGAGAATGGGTTCCATATTTGGGATTTCTCTCCCGAGTGGCCAAATAATGGCCATATAGCCCATATTGGCATAATTAAGGTAGACTTTACTTTTACTAGGAACTCTCTGCTTGAGGTTTAACTCTTAAGAACTGTTGCTTGGAAATAACGGTCTCCTTTATTTTTTTTTCCTCACAGGAACTTGAGCGCAAGCACCAGATGACGTTGGAAGCCCAGAAGGAGATCGCCCGGGCCAACAAGGAAGCAGAGGAGCAGCGCATCCGCCGCCAAGAGCAGGAGAAGATGGCCGACCTGAAGGTGGCCGAGTACACCAAGAAGAAGGCGGCCCGAGAGGCGGAGTTTGAGGCGGAGCAGGAGCGCATCCGGCTGGAGAAGGAGAAGGAGATCGCCCGGCTGCGTGCCATGCAGGTACAGTACGGAGACGTGAGGGGCTGAGTCAAGGGAAAGCGTGAGTAAGAATGACTCACACACAAACGGCACGATGAGAGAGCATTCTTTGAGAATGTGATTGGAAGTCGGTCACATACCAGACATGAAAGTGTGCTTGTTATGGCTAAGCTATTCTTGGGTAGTAACAGATGATCGTAGTAATGCATCCTGCTCAACACAGCGCTTTGCAAGCTTTTCTGAAGTTGGCTTGTGAAGTGGCAAGGTCGGCCAGAAATCATTGTGACTGCTTTGGGACCCATTCAGCTGAAGATTGTATTGTTTCAACAGGAGAGAGCCCGGGACTACATGGCAGAGAAAGACGCACTGCGAGCCAAACGCAACCAGGAGCAGCGTGAGCGGGAGTGGAGGCAGAAGGAGAAGGAGGAGGCCCGCAAGAAGGCAGAGACAGAGCAGATGCTAAAGATTGCCCGGGAGGTGCAGGTGCAGAACAAGGAGCACTTCCTGGCCGTCCAGGCTAAGCGGGAACGTCACGAGTTTGAGCGCGTCCTCAAGTGAGTCTCCCTCAAATTTGAAGAGTATTTATCAGCGTATAGTCCAGAGATTAAATTGAGGGCTAACGTGATTGAGCAAGGTTGATCAACGATTTTTTATTTGAACGGATGCCTTATTCAGCATTGTAGTTTAGTCCATCACAGTCCACTCAAGTCCATCACACGTTATTCCGTCCCATACCATGTTACTAAAAGGAACTAGACACAATGACAGCATTCCCTAGTCTAGCGATTATACGATTTACGCAACTGACAGGGATTTGCTTCTTGACCAACAGCGCACAGAACGAAGCCATGGAGAAGGAGAAGCAGGAAGAGATGGAGCACCACGAGAAGCGGCTGAGGCACGCAGAGGACGTCCGCAAACAGATCCGGGAGAAGGAGCAGCTCAAGGTGTCGGATCGCCACTCGTTCTTTGAGGAAGGGGTGCGGCTGAACGAGGAGGCCCGAGCCCGTCGCAACAAGCTGGACACCATCAAGCAGAAGAAGCTGAACGAACTCAGGTGAGGGAGGTGATCCCTGTGGAAGGTAGCCTGTCGGGTGACTGTTCGAATTTGAAAGGGTACAGGGTTTCCATGGTCATGGAGAATCCTGGAAAAAAGTTGTTTTTAAAAGTCATGATATATTCTAGAAAAATTGGGGAAGATGAGGTGTCCCAGAATCAAATTGACATAGGGAAAAAGTCATGAAAATGGCATGGAAATCATCACCATCTGAAGGTTATTTTTAGGGACAGCTTTGATGTGAATGGCTATATCCTTGTTTAGTAGGAACCCTGGGGGTAATTCTATAGTTCATTTTGAGAGACAGGCCTCCTATGTAGTTGCAGGAGTAGAAATCTTGTGAATACCTCGATGCCACAAGAATGGAGATTAAGCTAACCTGGAATGTTGATGTCAAGTATCACAAGTTCTTTCACAAGCCCATGCCACTCACAGGTCGTTTCACAAGCCCACTCACAAGTCCTTTCACAAGCCCAGTCACAAGTCCTTTCACAAGCCCAGTCACAAGTTCTTTCACAAGCCCAGTCACAAGTCCTTTCACAAGCCCAGTTACAAGTCCTTTCACAAGCCCAGTCACAAGTCCTTCCACTAGTCATAAGTAGCAAGATGAGCAGTGACAAAGGAAAACTGACGCAGTTTATTTAATAAGCTTGTGAGTTGGGCTGCTGTGGACCTAGTTGTGATGGACTTGCAGGGACTTGTGAGGGACTGGACTGCAGCACCGCCATCCCAATGAGTCAGGATTGCTGTTAGGAAGTTTGTTGAAGAGATTCAAGAAGTGTCGATGGTGGTGAGAATGGACTTTGAGGGGGATCGGTTAGGAGTTAAGGATACTTCTAGGACAGTACAAGTTCATGAGAGGGTATTAGGGCGAAGAGGCATTCTCTTAGGCAGCTTGGATTCTTTGGATCTGGGAGGTATAGGCTAGGTCATTCTGATATTGCTTTGTGAATGTTCTGCCACCGTCTACAGAATCAGCGAACACTAATAATTGTTTAAGCACGATTCGTATAAACTTTCCAACTTTCTTTTGAATTTTGCAGAAATGCTGGTGTTCCCGAGAAGTACTGCAAGGAAGTGGAGCGAAGAATAGAAGCACCTGCTGCTTCACTCTTCCAGTAGAAAAGATCTCCTGTTTAACGGTTCCTTGGTATCGGTGGGCGAGGACAGTGTGTGTGTGTGGGGGGGGGGCATCTCTGCAATAATCGCATCACAATGATGACTGGTTCTCAAATTGCACACTTTTCTGGTCTAGTTGAATTTTTCTTTTGCGGATGTTTCCAAAGAGGGCTGCTTCCATAAAAAGCAAGTCCTAAGAGTGAATTTTATCCATATGATGTGCAGTGTCAGTGTTGTTTCAAAAGTTGGCCGTTGTGAAGATTCTCAGAACTTGTTCATAATCAAATAGTGTAGTTGAGTTGTTTTTGTGTAGTGCACAAAACGTCCCCTTCTCACAAATTGCTGGAACTAGTATTTGTTCTTGCTGCCGTGATTTGATATGTGGAGGAACTCTATGGTAGTGACTATCATTAGATTACTGGTTTTGAACCCTCTACTCAGGAAGAAAAAGTTGTTAAAGTAAACCACAGATGGCACTGTTGGATTGAAAGTTTGTCATAGTTTGTGAGACCACAATGTTTACTATAAGCAGTATTAACGAGGTCATGATGTAGGTGAGCATGTGTAACTTGTGCCTGACAAGGACTGTTGAGTTTTCATAAAAGTAGACAAGGTGTTCGTTATTTGGTGCAGTTTTTGCCCTTGGAACTTGTTCAGTTTTGGAATTTCTGTCAGATATATACATGTAGGACTGACTATTGTCCAATGGTAAAGGTGCGTTAAGTTTCACCCAGAGGTGCTTTTTTCTTCCGAATTTTCTGCCGTCCAGCTTCGAATCTCAAGTGCCACTTTTGTTGCATTGCCTGCAAAATTGTCAGCTGTTAATGCGTGCATTTCTGAAGTCAAAATTGCAACTGCAGAAATTTTAAAATTTGCTATGAAAATTTCACTTCCATTTTTTCTTGGGGAAACAAACTGTTTTCATTGTAGATATTTTGTATATACATAAATGTTAATGTACATTATTCCTGGTAGCCGCGAGTGAATTCCTTTGATACATAAATGACAAATTCTTCCTTTTTTTTTTTAACAGCAGAGCCGTAATTTAAACTTTTGAACTTTGCATTGTAATTGAAACTAGAATTTTAAAATTTGAATATCCGTCCAACTATATGAGAAAAAGCTCACATTGATGAAATTCATGTAAATAAAGATTTGAGACGAAACATAGAAAGCTGAGGACACTGCAGTCTGTATTAAAACACGTGTAAGAAACACGGACGTTATTTTTGTAATCGTGCATAATTTAATGCAAGACATAAAAACAAACTTAGTTTAGCTAGAGGATAAACTTATGAATATTGGAAATTACATACAGTTCTGAGAATTGCAGTATCACTGAAAAGACTATAGAAACAAGAGGCAAATGCTTCAAAAATTACGACAGGAAAGAGCACATTGTGAATTTGACCTTACTCTTGTACTAGAAAAAGACACCACTTAAAAGTTAACATGACTTTCCTTGCTAAGTATATCACAGCAAACTACATGCACGTCACGTGCTCCTTTTTTCTCAGACAAAACACTGTATTCCATTTTTCAAAGTACATGTATGATGTAATTGCTAATGTAGGTAATACACTTCAAAACATTTCACAAGCAAAAATTGTTATTTGTTCCTATTTATGAATTAAAATAATTAACCACAACATTCTCAAGCCAGTGCCTAAAACACAAACTTTCCAATGAGATCAAGCAAAAAGTACTTGTGGTATTTCCAGAAGTACAATATTTGGACAAAGACCCAAAAATTCTTAGAACATTCATCTACTGAAATCTAACAACTACAGACATCTTGCTTGTAATACTTTAATACAAATAAAGGTTGCCTCTGAGTTCGAGGCAAATCAATAGGGAACATCAAGACAGTTTCACCCACATACAACTAATGTCTTTCTTCAGGACGTCAAAACAGTGGTAAATCAAATACACTCGGTTTGCTCCACTACTGAAAACTAAAACCAAATTCCTAGTGGAAAGAAAAGACCTTCACGTACATTTAATGGGATAGGGTCACAAATGGGCAGTGAATGGGTATCAGCAAAACAAATGCCTCAATTTAAGTTTGTTTATATCGAGACAACCAATCTGCTTTCCTGTTTATCACATTTGAATGTATGTACACATGTAAAAAAAAAACAGATTGATAATTGATTCTCAGCCATCGACACAACAAACCTAACAATTACTTTATGTGCAATAACAATTTCAATTCCCACAAATCTTTTTGGTTTAATGGTTTCACTTGAAATGAAGAAAACTTTAATACCTTTATCCTCCACAAACTCTAACTTCAGTGGTTCATAATAACATCACACGACCATCTCCTTTCTCATGTTTTTGACAATAATGTTTAGGAAAGTATTCATGACGATGGCTAATTGTCACAATCTTTCTTAAAGCCTATTATTAAAATAGAATACATAACAAATGTTGGTTTAAAAGCGGCTCCACTAACAACCAACCATGAGTAACGTATACACCTCCACGTAACAGGAAAATAAACACCAAGAACCATTCCTCTTACAGTTAAAAATATTAGTAAAATAATTCAATGCTTCTAAGTAAACTCATCGAAACGAAAATGGTGGTGTAGACAATGCAAACATTTCAAACCTGGCAAAAGCTGCTTGACTGTAAACGGTTGGAAAATTCACAACGTGTAAAACTTTGAAATCTTTCTCCACGTTATACGGGCCCTGCAAAACTCTGTCACACAAGTGGGTAGGGAAACTTATTTATTTTCAGCATTAACTATGTTTAAAGAAAATTCTGCATAATGAGCTTATTCTCCTTTTCTTTTCATTAAGCCTAATTCAAGTTCAAATAGTCCATCTTGTTAACCAGGACCCATGCAATATAAGTACACAGGCACTTTAATACATGTGTTGCCATTAAGGCAAGGAAGATTGTACAGTGAGCCAGTTCAGTATTCCAACAGTACCAACACATGCCCAGGTTGAAGCACATCCCACATCATTCAGGGGAACAGCAACAAGTGCCTACACGAGGTCTGCCCTATCCTACGCCACACGCCACCTCGCAAGCATGCTTTGTTCTCGACTGCCCGTGCCCGTTTTGAAATAATGAACTGGCTCCCTCTTACAAATGCAAATCTCGGGATTTACTTAACACAATTAGCACCAAATGCTCCCAGTGTGCTACAGAACACGCTCTTGAGGTGCCTCAGCATTCACAGGGCATCAACTTCGCCCCATGTTGAAGAACAGCATCTTGGGTCCTAGACTCTTAAGTTCCTCAATCCCTTTAGTACCTCTCTAAAGCACTCAACTGAATTAAGAAGAATCTCAATCAGGGCTTAACACAATATCCAGTATCCATACAATGATTCCACTGGAAAATACGACACATAATCATTTTCCGCAATCCTAGCACCAACCATAACACAAATTTCTTCAGTAAATACAGAACTGGATATTTATTTGAAACGTCTCTATCTCATCTAGTTTTAATTTAAATACATACAATTAACCACTTACGAAGTAAAATCAACAAAGCATGCTGCAAAGGTTGAAGATACATGATAAAGATTACATAATGCGAACATCTCCTGGAATAACATGTATGGCAGCTTCATGTTTCTTAAAATCACTTTTTTGTTTCATGCCTAATATGTATAGACTGCAAAACGTTCCTCCTTTTACAGAGATTCAAAAATGTTAACCTGTTAAGGCTGGGATTCTTTTGACCGCGGCTGCGGTATGCCCAGTATTCCCAGGTGGTCTTCCAGCCGAGGAAGATCTCATTGCTCAACAGACCAATCACAGAGTCTTGTTGAGCACATGGTATTCCTCAACAGACCAATCAATGGGCCCTGTTGAGGAAGACCCTCGCTCAACAGACCAATCAGTGAGTGACGTTGAGGAATCCTTCATACATAAAACATGTCTTCACATACATAATACATGCGCGGTAAATTCGTACATATGCACAGCTGTGCATTCGGAGGGATTTGTGACTTATCTCCCCCTGAAAAGGCCTCTTTTGGAGTTGGTACTCAGCGTCACAATGTTTTCGAATACAGGAGGATAATGTGAATCAAAGCTGAACTTGGTAGTTGACAAGGGTGAGTAGTTTTCTTTTATTTTTTTTTTCATGAATTTCAGTGTGTTGGTTGGTGAGTGTCGGAATTGGGTGAATGTCATTTAAAGCTCTGCGTTAATGATAGTGAGGGTTTGCAGGGTTCCGTCGTTTCGTGAGGGAACTGTCTAGCTATTTCGAGGATGTACATGTATATATCGGTTCATTTTGTCTTCAATGGGGTTGCACCATCAGTGATAAGGTGTTTTTTTAAAACGTAAGGTAACTATGTCTCAGAAGACGATAGAAAGCCCATCTGGGAATCTGTACCAGTGTACCCAGCCTAGCTAGCTGTGTAGTCATGGTAGGCCTAGCTGATTTGTTTATTTTGGAGACTAACGTTTTCATTGTTCTTGGCGACCTTCTGACCTTTTCAGGTCAAAATGGAGGCAATCCATAAATGCAGCAAGTGCCATCAACAGTTCAACGTTAAATCGAACTTGACTCGCCACATGAAAACCCATGAGCCAAAGGTGTTCAAATGTACAACATGCAACAAAACCTTCACACTAAAGCAGCACCTTGACAGACATTCCAGACAGCACCTCTACCCAACCATTCCACTCTTCAAGAGTGGCGAGGCAAGGCTGAAATGTTCAAGTGAAGCTGTGGCCTTCTTGAAGCAACCAGGGAAGCCGGTAGATGCCGTCTGGTGTGATCCACACAGTGCTGAGATAGCTGCCAAGACGTCAGGCCATGATGCCTGGCGAGCCAATGTCGTCATTACATTCGGCAAATATGCTGGCCAGACCTTCAAGTGGCTGCTAGAAAATGACGTGGGCTGGGTCGTGTGGCTTCTTGCAGCTTACTGCAGCCAAGGAGATAAAAACCCCATCTTGCTGTGGCAGAAAGAGCACCTGCTCGAGTGGGTCAGAAATTTTCCTAGTGTAATGGTCCATCTTGATAACCGCCTAAAGGTAATTTGTTTTTTGTTACTCCTGTAGGACCTAGTTTCATGAATATTTTTTTCTGTTATTAGGATATTATGTGATATATAAAACTAAATTTTAAAAAATGCCCATGAAGCATGTTCAAAGAAACATATATTTGTAGTATGTTAAACTGATTACAATTTATCAGCACATGTACTGACTTTATAAATTGATGACTGGCTACTCCTAGAAGAAATAATATAGCTGTGACAGTGTCCGATTTTTTTCTGTTGATTTGCAGAAGCAAAAAGCAGAGAAGGAGAAACCAGCAGATCTGGAGCCAGACTACATTGAAGATGCTGAACTTTTGGCCCTTGCAGGTAAGCAGATATATTATGTTACTCAATTGTGTAGTTGAAATAATTTTTGTCATGCATTTTAATATGTTTTATTGATGTGTAATTTTATAAAACTTTGTGCTCTTCTGTGGAAATTTAGAGGATGTACTCCAGGACTCAGAGGTCGCAGTGTCCACTCAGATCACCACCGTTGGAAAGCTTCTGCCATCAACATTGACATCGGACGACGAGCCCTCAACATCACAGTCGGCATTAGAAGAACGGCCTGTGTCCCCTGACCTACATGTACCAGCTACATCCGGGGACGAATCAGTGTTGCTGGAGGGCTGGCAGAAGTTCTGGGATGAGCCACCTCCACAGGTGCAGGGTATGTACTCCCCCAATATCTTGTGGCTCAAGACAGATGGGCCATACGGGATATTTGAAACCCCCCGGACATACACAACAGCCAACGGAGAACAAGCCATGAGAAGGGTCTTCAAAAACAAGATGGGTTTCAATCCACCCCCACTTCCGACTAGAGTTCAAGGATCACTCCCATCAATGTTATCATTCTTTACGACGCCGGTATTCTTTTGGAGGCCTGTTGGTGTCCTACAAGTAAAGCTGAGATGTCCCAATGCCAAGTGTCCCGCACCACCCGGAAGCTACTTGAGCCGAAGTGGCTATGGGAACCTCGCCAGGCAGGTGTGCGGCTTAAGGTACACCTACACCTTGCTAACTGAACGTTTGAAGTGTTCTTTCTGCATGCAAAAGCGTCAGCAAACCACAGATGAGCAGCAACTACAATACAGTCCAAGCTTACTTGCAAATCTTGCACCTGCCGTGAGGAGCATGTTTCCTGCCATCTTGTGCGGAAAACGTGCTGTAGACAAGAATGTTGTAACACTCCTCAGTGATAGGCTGAATTCTGTTTCCATGGCTAAAGTCCACAGGATGATACAGCAGGGTCACGATGAGTGGTATGCTCAGAGGCGGGACTTGTATCAGACCCTCCTACACCAAGCTCACACCGCAGGCCATGCTTCAGGTTCCCAGCAAGGCATTTTGCAGTTCATCAAGCCACCTGGGAGCTACACTGCCCCCATTCAACAGACCCCTCTGCCTTTCCCTTGTGTCCTCCGGCGAGCCCACTTGATAATGGAGATGGAGAAAATGCCAATGTATAGAGCATCTGTCCTGAGTGTCACCGGAGAGATTCTCTGCATTGATGGAACCAAACAGGTATGTATCTTGTTAAGAAAATCCTCTTGTACACTTCAAAAGTTTTGAAATGGGGTTCGATGGAATGATATACATGTGTACATATACGTTACTGGATACATGTAAAAAAAAAGAATGTATAGATATTCAATATATCATGAAAAATTAATCAGCAAAAATGAAGACACCACACTGAAGAAATACAGTTAGGTGCATATACTTGATTTTGCTGGTTATTAATTTTTGGTGCATATCCGCATGAATAAAAATTCACAATAGTCTGAATTTGTTTGCTATTCACCAGATCCTCAAGAAAATCTATGGAGATGGCCGAGGCACCATGCAGTACGTGACCAGTGTTCTCAATGAGTGGGGCCAGTTTTTGACTGTTGTTGTGGTGGCCTCCGAGTCAGAGGATTGTTATCAGCAACTGGCTTGTGGACTGGTTTCCCGCTATCAGGCGCGCCAATGCACCTGCACCAAAGGTCCTGTATGCAGACAACAACTGTTGTAGGCGAGTCAATTGTTTGTTGATGCCAAATGTGTAACCATGTGAAACTTGACCTTGATCTTTTTGCGGTGTTTTCCCGTGCAAGAAATACCACATAATTATGATAGTAGAATTTGAATCAGACTGATTTCTCATGATGCATCTACATTCTTCACTTCAGGGAGGGTGGAACTTCGTGGCTGGAGTCACTGTTTGAGGCTTGGGTTGACAAAGGATTGGCCATATGCCTTGATATTCGTCACTGGCTGCATCGATGGGATGCTGTTGTCATCAAACAGTCTCATGCCAAGTATGGCACATTCATGAGTGCTCTTGCTGGTGCCATTCTTGCATACAACAAAGATGACATGCTGCTGCTCATCGAAGCGGTGAGGAAAGGGAACGAGGAGCTGTACTCCCAATACACTGAGGAGCAGATGGTCTCTTTCGTGAAGCCATACCAACTGAAGTCGTACGTCCGCCGTGTAACACGAGGTATTGAGGTTAGCTGCTTTCACTCTGTTATGTTTATGTTTAGCATTCAACAGAATGATGGTTGTTGTCAAGTAGTCCTTGTGAGAAATATTGCCTCTGTTGGCTGTTACAAGCTAAAAGGACTGGAATGCAATTGTTAGTAAATAAATCTATTCAAAAATGGCAATCATGATATCAATCAAGATATCAGATATTCAGGAAATCAAATTTATAAAGATATCTGAGCTATTGTAATTTTCTTTGCGAATTTCTTACTTTCCTCCTACACACCATTGAAGGACAAGACAGAAGGCAGCAAGCAGAAAATCTTCACCTTCTGCCCCACAACCAAAAGGTCCCCAACTCCAGGCTTTGAGAGGATGTTTGACGACTACGACCATTTTAAGAGAGTTGTAGATGAAGAGCTGCAGAAGAGGAAAGACAAGTAAAACTGAAAAGTTTATGTAATCGTCCCAAGAATACTAGTTAGTATTTTGGAAAGACAATAATTTGGTTTCAAATTTTATGCTTTTGCATTTTTCAATACATGAAAACATGTATTACTGTTTTTTCCAGTATTGCCCAAGCAGAGGCAAACATTCTCAGGTTTGGTCAAAGTAGCACTGCTTTGAACTGTTACCTCATTGTATTTTTTTTTAATGTAAAAGGAAATTGTGACCGTCATTTTAATGAAGCAAAAACTGTTTGATTGAAATGTACACGCATATGCATTCAGTATTCTATCCATTTGTCAGTGTAATGGCAGATATTCTATATTAGTTTTATTTAAAGACATCAACAGGGTGCTTTTAAGTATGCCTTACTTTGCTGCTGTGTCATGTATTGACCCAAAATATGTTTTCTTGCCCATTTTTGCCAGACTGATGATATTAGATGATTTACGATTTTATTCTACTGTGTGTCATCGAGGATATCATGCTTGTATTATCAAAAATACGAAAAATGCATCATGCATTTGCCGTCATGCATCAGATATAATTGACTGTAATAATTATGCACTGTAAAACACTGTCAAAGTATAATGGGTTAACTCTCTCCACAGGTTTCAAAGGATTTGTTTAATCAATGGGCAAGTGTCACAACGTGCAGTTATCTTTTTTACACTTGCGGAAGGATTTGCTAGTTTTATCCTTTTTCAAGTTCTTTGATAATTCTTGAGTCATTTTATGCATCTACAGTGCATTCTTGCCACTGTTACACAGAAACTGAAAAACAAGAAAATTAAGGAGCTACCAAAACGTACTTGCAATTGTGCTCTTTACTGCTGTTTTGTTGTTACCGTGTATAAGTGAATATGTTTCTGCATATGATATTTGAGGGAAGGGGAAGGGTGGGTCTTAAATAGTGTACATGTAAAATACTTTCAGCCACAGTTTACCCCCCTCCGACCACGCCCTGCCCCTTATGATAGCCTCGAACTACATCCATACCCCACATTATTTTCAATTCAAACGGCGAATCAGGGCCAAATCTTGGGGACTGCGCTGGTAAAACAAAGAAACGAATACAGTTCCATTCAATAAACGGTTGGAGACAGTGGTGGGAAAGTAGAGGGCGGGCTCCCACGCATGCAAAGGTGGTGATCGGCGGTGATCGGGCATCCCCCTCTACCCGGGATAAGTCCTTGCAAAGCTCCGTCCAGCAGCAGGCCCCATTGAACCAGCAGCTGCATGGTGAATAGAATGTATGTGGGGTATGCACTAATCCTCACACAAAGCCGCAGCTGTCGATGGTTCCCGGTGTGAAGGGGTTAACCAGGGATCATGCAAGAAATGAACCTTGTGGCTGTCACTGGAAATAACACATATACAAGTACCTATGAAAAGCCGCTAGCCAAGTGTTGTAGCCACTTCCCATGGGCACGTGTGGCATAAGTAGCCACAGCCAGTTCATCCACACGGCTTAATAATCAGTTCCATTTCGAACCGAAGTACCGGTACTCTACAAGTTACATGTAAGTTCCTTCATTTGATATTCAACTTTCATTTCACAGGCACCTATAATCTGATCTTTACTTGAGCATTGGACATTTCATCTGGTCTTTACTTGGGCATAGGATACTCATTTGGTCTTTACTTGGGCATAGGATACTCATCTGGCCCTTACCTGGGCATAGGAGAGCTATATATGCAATCACACGTATGAAGCCAAACCACGGTTCACAACCATGCACAATGCCCAACCAACCATAAAAACTTCACATGTGAAATTAGGCTCCAATAACATTCAGGCTTTATTTTCCTTTAAAAAAAAAACCTCCCTGCCCACAATTCCGACCCGTGATTCGAACCCACAACCCGTGCATCACACACCAATATGCCGTAACCGCTTGACTACCGCAATTCACACAAATTGATGGTGTTGTTACTGTTGATATAACGATGAACTTGAGTTACTTACTTGAGTGTAAGATACTCAACTGATCTTTATTTGGGTGCAGGATAATCATCAGGTAGCAGGGTGTAGTTACGGCAGGTGGGGCAGGTGCGCTGTTCCTGTAACCACATCTTGATGCACTGTTAGAGAAATCAAAACAAACCGACTGAAGTCAGAACCTGCCAAAAATTAACAACAGAAGACAAGAGACTTCAGATTTCATGTCAGTCACAGGATGACAGGACTGCTATGCACATTTGTGATGTGATCTGTGAAAACTCTTCACATGGTGAGCTTTGTCATTTTGGCGCATATCAACTTCAAACTGATCTGGACACTGTCCTGTTTTCAAAACTGTTTTATTCGTGGTTCTAGACAACCGTGATTCATATTGAAGACAAAGTAGGATCATAAATGTAATATCTGAAAACAAGAGTGTGTCCATATCAATTTGAAGTTGATATGCACCAACACGACAAAGCTCACCATGTGAAGGGTTTTCACAGATCACATCACAAAACAAGAACAAAAATGTTGGATGTTCGAAAGCCGCTTTGACAACTTCAATACTAAATTTCAAAAGAGCAAGCAAGGGGAGATGCTCGTGTAGGCTCACATTCATAGGTCTACAAGTGCAGTCCTCGTATAGATTCACAGGTCTACATGTGCAGGTCCGCATATGCATTTAGAGGTCTACACTTGCAGGTCCTCATATGCATTCATAGGTCTTCACTTGCAGGTCCTCATATGCATTTAGAGGTCTACACTTGCAGGTCCTCATATGCATTCATAGGTCTTCACTTGCAGGTCCTCATATGCATTTAGAGGTCTACACTTTCAGGTCCTCATATGTATTCATAGGTCTTCACTTGCAGGTCCTCATATGCATTTAGAGGTCTACACTTTCAGGTCCTCATATGTATTCATAGGTCTACACTTGCAGGTCCTCATATATATTCACAGGTCTACACTTGCAGGTCCTCATATGTATTCATATATATGTATATATGTATTCCTCATATGTATTCACAGGATTGCACTTGCAAGTCCTCATATACAGGTCTGCACGAGTAGGTCCACCAAGGTTCACAATGGCTGATTCTACATAGATGGGTTCATACATGCAGATAAACATGTGCAGGACCATGTGTGTACATCAGCAGGTACTAGTCAATCATCAACATATGAACACCAAGGCCCATGTGTAGGTCCACATATGCAGGCCTACACCTGTATACCTTTACATCCACAAGTACAGGTTCACATGTGTAGATCTATCTAAGCAGGCCCACAGCGTAAGGTCCTAATACATGTATGTACAGCCCCGTGTATGGGTGACCTCATGCAGGTCCAGACATGTAGGTGCTCATAAGTAGGTCCACCTTCACAGGTGACACTCATGCGTAAGCCACACCTATTACTCGTAACCCTGGTGTATACAGGCCAAGTCCGGCAACTTACATCAGGATGGAACCTGTGGCCACAGTGCAACGTGACCGTGTCTGCCAGAAGCATCTCCTCATGGCAGATGACACAGGGGTCCTCTTCATCCTCCTCAAACTCCGCCTCTTCCTTGGCCAACCCCCAGGGTGAGACTGGCTGAGTCTTGGCCGGCTCCCACTGGAGCCGGGGGGAGGCGCGGGAGGGCCCTGCTGCTGCACCTGCGGTGGCACCTACAGGTGCTTGCTGCAGAGACGCAGCTGCTGCAGGCCTGTTGACTTGGGACTGCACTCGCTGCAAAAAAGAAACAAGGCTTGGAGTAATAGTATCAAGGAGATGCTAAGCGTGGAAATTTGCGAAGCACGACAGGATTATTACGAAGGGGAGAAAATACAGGCTAAACATGTACTGCAATATTACACTGTCTGTTCACGGCTGTATTTCTGCTATGCATGAGAATTAACTTATGAAGCCAGATGACATCGTCTTCAAGGCAGAACCCTGTGGAGCTATGCAAAGTGAAAGTGACATCATACAGTGACAGTGGAACCAAAATACGCTGTAGAACTATGTGTTTGTTTAAATGTATTCATTGTTCCACACTTAACGTCTTCATTGTACAGCGCATTTGAATAT
The DNA here is from genome assembly GCF_054643075.1 of Acanthaster planci. Classification (NCBI taxonomy): domain Eukaryota; kingdom Metazoa; phylum Echinodermata; class Asteroidea; order Valvatida; family Acanthasteridae; genus Acanthaster; species Acanthaster planci. The sequence goes on along the minus strand of NC_141786.1, from coordinate 4,986,429 downwards.
ATCTACATGAAATTTGCGCTTTATAAATTATTACCTGGTGTGGAACAGGTTGGGGCTCGAGTAAGACCGGAAGGATATGCATGAAAAGATAGACTTCTAATCACAAAATCTGCAGCAGTACCATAATGGGCCTCCAGCTGGACCAAGAGAGGGCACTATTTTCTTAGCAACAGAGGCTCCTTTGGTCAGAACTGAACTTTGCTGGTTAACAAACGACTAGAAAATGCATGTGTCCCAGTCACATTGCTACCACCAAACTGAACAATCCTGACCAACGCTGCTTTTTCCAGCCTTTGAAGAGGGGTGCTTCTGCTCGAGGACAGACCTCTCCACAACTAAGAGCATAAGAAGATGCCTTAATGGTGCTACCACAAGTTTTTACGGCCAACAGCTCAAGGATTTCTGTTGTTGTTTACCTGTGCTTGGGCCACGGCCCTCTGCTGATTAAGGATGAGCTCCGCGGCTCGCTGGACGATCTCCTCGATGGACAGACCAGACAGGGAGAATTTGTTGGCAGCGCGGACGTCCTTGATGACCTGGGTCAGCTGCACCCTGGACGAACGGAACAGAAACAGACGCATTGGCCACGAGTTTTGAAAAGCAGCAGCAAGAAAGTCAGGTGTGACCGGAGGGGACTGGGGGCAGGCATCACGGCATCCTTCACACAGCTCACATCCCCTACATCTTTGTAAAGCATGTAATCTATTTGTCCTTTATAACCTACCTTTCTCCGTTAAAATTTGTTCCATCGTGTACGCATGAGTTATTAAAATAATTATCACTGAGCATTTAACCACAACCAGTTAACCACTTTGTGCCAAGATGCCCGGTTTCCGGGACATAGGCTTTATATACAAAGCCCAAAGCCGGACAAAAGAGCTGGGCCTTGTAACAAAAGACTCGGAACAAAAGACTAAGCTGCTGGGTATTGCCAGCATTTTTTCAGTAGTAAATAGCAGAGGAAATCTGTCATTTGTTTTGAAAGATTATACCACTGTTTGTGGCATTCAGCGTGAACGGATTACCACTGGGGACAAAACTGCTCCAGTGGTGAGCAATACAATACCGCTGCCGGCTAATCAGGCCCCTATAGAAAAGACGTCAGCAGCGTACTGTGCCAGTTTCAGGAAAATTACATAACACTGCACAATCTGGGCTATACAAGGTGGCAGGCCTGGGTGAAAAACTCAGGCGTCAATGAATGTTGTCTGTCAAGACTACAGTAGCCACCAGAGAGTCATTCGTGTGAGTGTAAACGTCCAGTAGATGAAGTTAAGAATTTTTAAAGAATTTTGAAAACAGAAAAAACATTTTAAAAGTCACCCAGCCCAGCAGAATTGACATGGATATATGGGCCTGGCACGAAGTGGTAAAATAAAACCAAGCATTCGTCAAAAGAGCCCTAGATACTGTTCGCTCATTGGCCTGAAAATTACACTCAGTAGAAGGGAGAGAGTGAAAAGTAGTTACAGTTCTCGGACTTTTTGAGGCCAAGGCTAAAGAGTCAAGTAGAGACTGGAAACCCAATCCACATATGGACACCCAGTAATAAAGCCCCAGTCAAGGTAGTCAAAGACTAGTAAAGTACCACTAATCCCCTTGAAACAGGAGAGATCTCTTTAACATGTATTCGCCATTTGGTGTGTATTTGGAGGCATGATCAGCCGCGTACCTGAGCCTGCCATGTTGAATTGCTAAATGGAATGAGCAATTAAGTTAAGGACAGCAAACTGTACACACACACATAACTGTCTGCCTCCAGAACCTATCTATGAAACCTCCCATGCAAAAATGCATTCTCAACAAACTTGTGCTGTCTGTCAAAATTGGTGAGATGACCCCTGTGTGTCTGCGCACTGTGGCACATCAAGTGGAAGAAATGTTTAGAGGGCCACACCTGAGATCAGGACTCTACTCACTTGTTGTACTCCGGAAACATGTTCTGCAGGGGGAAAATGATCTTATCAAAGTTGGACTTGGGTTGGGGTCCTGGGGGTTTGACGAGTCCCACGGGGCCGGAGCCCACCATCTGGGTCAGCGGCGGAGAAGGTGAATGAGACACGGGTACGTTCTGAGAAACCACGGAAGACATCAGCTGTGGCCCTGTTGCAATGAGAAGCCAAACAAAAAGGATGTGACATAATCCTTCAGAACCAAAATACTTCAAATAAGATGTTAACAAAGAGTTTAATGAGACCTGCGATACTGCGCAATGAATTCAGAGCTGAAATAAACCCTTCCAGGCTAGAAGTGTGGGCTATTTCTGTAGTACTGACGCACATTTAAGGACAATACCGCGGCAGGTTTAAGCCACTCACCAACCAGTCATGCACTGCACATTTCTTATGACTGGTCCCTGACTCATTTCTGCTAAGCACCTACATTTACTGCACTTTTGTGCACATTCAGTTCAAAACACATGCAGTCTCTTGTACAAGTGGACTATTGCAAGCACGAAGGGTTTATGTGTGTACAAGTGCTAGCGGAATTTGTACAGCAGAGCACAGGGTCCAAGTACACGTACATATCTCAAGTACCCTTCATGAAAGATTATGAATGGTTTTCAAAAGCAAAGCATGCTCCAGGTGGAAAATTTTGATGGTTTTTGGTGTGTGAGCATACTGTGGTGAGTAGGTTTTGCATGCTAATAGCAATAGCCCCTTGGGGGTTCATACATGTACATTGCTAGACTAGAAGAGCCAAGACTATTAAAGAGCATTAGGGTTTCCAACACAACATCAGTCTTTACGATAAAAGTAGATTTCAATTTCCAGACATTGAATTTGTATCAACTTGACGGCTGAAGGATTTTTGAATCTGATGCTACACAGTTTCACTGACTGCTTGAAACTGATCTTCAGAGCTTACCATTTAAAGAGTTTGAAGTCATTGTTACTGATGAGCGATGTCTTATGGGCTGCATCTGAGGTTGCATCGCCCCCTGGGACAACTGAACGTGACCCACTGCAGGCAGGCCGGGTCCAGGCATTCGGGCACCAGTTGTGACGAAGGGCTGCTGGGTAGCCTGCAAGGTCGCAAGTGACACAGGTGGCTTGGCCACATTGGACTGAGGCCAGGCCTGGTTCTGGGCTCCACCGTTGGTTGGCAGGGGGCCTTTGGGCTGGGGCTGGGACTGAGGTTGACCCCCGCGTGCCTGGCTGAAGGCAGCCATGGACACCGGAACCATAGGGGGAGAGGGGTCTTGTTCGGGTATCTTGACCCGGATCTCCTCCAATGCGTTGATCCCGGAGTGGGTGGGCTCTGGCGGCGGCTGGTGCTGCTGGTTGTTTGCAAATCCCGCTTCTGCACCCGTTTTCAGTGGCATGTGGTTTGGCAGGAGGTTGGGCTGGCTGGGAGCGCTCGGGGGAGCCACAGGTGCACCCATGCGGGGGCCAAAGGGTACACCTACCCCTGGGGGTCCCCTGGGTGGCACAGCAGATGGAATTTTAGGAGGTGCCTGAAAGACAATAAGAAGTTTAAACTGCTGCCAAAGGTACAATGGTAACAGACAAATGCAAAACTACTCAATTAACTTGAGGTTTTGTGGAGTTTAACAGGGTGTTTTGCAGTATCTCGAAGTAAAAAAACCTTGGTTAACCTTTGTTTAATGTTGCGTTCCTCCCTTACTACATGAAAGTAGACTATTCAACACAATGTTTCACGTGAAAGTGAATGATTCTCTAAGAACATGAAGTTTAATGCTTACTTAAAAATTGAGCCAGAACAGATATTCCCGATCAAAAATGTTTTCTCAGCAAGAACATGCACCTGCCAAATATCAAGATCAAGCTGGGACTTGCCCATTTCTCTACTAGAAAATACCAGACACTGAAGGGATGACATGAAAAACTGCTCACCTTTCCGGCAACCTTGGAAGGTTTCACCGGTTTTGGAGGCGTCAACTGAGTGAGGGCAACACCGGCTTTGACCTGCTCCATGAAGTCATCATACTTGGCCTAGATTGGGGAGAAATCCACGCAAAGAAAAATTACAATTTAGCTACCCAATCACAAACCTCTATCATTACATATACATGTACTTTTAGTTTTCATCTGCTGACATTTTTTCCATCAACTGAAAATTAATAGTACAATCAGACTACATGTATTCTCATGAAACATGAAGTTTGTTCAAACATGGAGGAAGGACACAGAAGGAGTTTGAACTGCCCCGGCTACGACATCTGTTCAATTACCGCTTTCTGGCATGCCCGGTATGTCCATAGCCAGAGCGCAGCAAACGCTTGCTACGCGCCACCTGTTTCAATATGCCCCCTTTGTACCCCATGATCGTCGCCACAATTTTTCGCTGGTAATCTGCCTCCTAAAACATTGTGTACAACAGTATAGGAAGTTGAATATTCATGCCATCGTTGGTACTTGGAATGATCTGAACACATCATCAAATTTAATGCTTGCACAGTTGCTGGTATTAGGCTGTGTGCCAAGTGTTCATGTGCAGTTATTGCCCTAATTGAATGCTTTCTTCTAGAGTTGTTTTGGGAATAAATAACCAAATTGTTTATGAGATATTGTGTTTTATTTGAATTGTTTTTTTACTGAATTTACACAAAGAAAGGTATTTCATGAGATGTCATGATCACTCCTTGTGATGAAACAGTGCATTTTGCTTTTTTTGAACTTAACTGTCCTGTGGTGGTCAACACGTTGTTGGTCAGTCTTAGCCAAATTTGTAGAAAGACTTTGAAAACTGGTGTTTTGGAGTGACAAAATAAAATTACAAACATTGCAAGGATAATGGAAAAGGCATCAAAATCTTAAGAAACATATTCATGATGGTAAAAGTAAATCTAATGCTAGATTTTTTTCTTTCTATTTCCTGGTCACTGCGACAAGTTGCAGTTAATTGCGAAGACAACTCCACGAATATTCCTACGATATTACTGGCCCCACGTATCTAGCTAAGCTGCAGGCAGTAATCAGGCGTTTTTGGATTGTTTACTATAGTTTGTCTGACCGGGCAGCGATGATCATCGAGCAATTTGATGTGCCAGAGTCGTAACTCCTGTGTCCTTCCTCCAAGGTTTCAACAAGGAAGGCAGAAAAAGTTTACACCAATGTCAAAAATGGAACAGGTTGAGCAAGGAGAGAAATGAATGGGGAACTGTAGATGCTGTAACAACAAAACCTTTAGGATGTAGGTTTGCGGGTACACCATGTAAAATTCTCTTTTGGGAAGAGGTGTGGTTCTGAGAAGAACCTCTTCCCAAAAGAGAATTTTTTTGCAAAGCTTCAAATCTTACTTAACAAAACCTTTGCTGTGATTGGATGGAAACTTCTCTAATCTACTCATACTGGGTGCATATGTCTTTGCATGCGTGCAAAGCTTCCAAGAAATCTGACTTTCCCAGCCAAGCTCTGGAGGGGGGGGATCAGGGAGATGAGAATTCAGGCCTGGTAAAGCCAAGGAAGTTGGCTCCTAGGCCTACGGGGAACAGACACCACACACTAATGAATAACCTGCTCTTCCCAGATCTGGTATTTGTGTGTATAGGCTTTTATCCAAAGAGTGCCCAAACTCACTGGTCATAACATTCTATTTTGGATTGACAAGCTTACCGAGTCTTGGGTGACAAAAATCCGATATCCTTTTCACTATGGAAAACTGAACTCAACAAGGCTGGCTCGTCTTGCAAACCTTGGCAGTCAAGTGGCCAGATGGTCTGTGCTAGTGAAGACGTGGGCACGAATTCTAGTCACACACAAGGCCATTTTTACACAAAATCTGGAACAGCATGGATAACTCCAGGCTTGGTATGTAAAGTACACCCTTAGGAAGAGTGCAGGTGGAAATTTAATATTCCAGCATTTAGTGCTCTTAGTACAGACCTTGAGTGATGCTAACAGACTCTGGTTCTCCTTGAGGCATTTCTCCCAGGCTGCGCCAAATTCTCTGAAATTGTCGCCAACATTAGGATTCCTGAAAGAACAAAAAATAATCAGTCAATGAAATCATTCAAAGTGACATTCTTTCTCTGCATATTTTTAGAACCACACCCTCACAGATATGGAATGCTTACACTCGATGCTCTTTGAACCATGATCCCAGGAACGCATCTGCCTCAAATTTAACATCCAATGGGTTATGCAGACTATCGCAATACCAACAGAGAAATGTAATCTTGTTTATGGTTGCTGGAATCATCTCAACAAGGAGTCATCTGCTCAGTCTTCCTGAACAGGACCACAGCAGTTTGGTCAACATGTCAAGAGGCCTTCCTTGCAGAAATGTTAGGGCCGGCGACCATTTAGACCGGGTTTGAAAAGGGCCCCACGGTAGCCCACCCTGTATAATGCCTGCCCGGTATTCAGGCTACTCCAGGCCGGTATCAGGCCTGTCTGCACATTGGCATTTCAAAGTCCCTGATGAAAGGCTTCCCCCACCATGCTTCCACAGATAAAAAGGGGTCTAAGCGGATTAGTGTAAACGTTGTATAGAGCTGAAGGATTAAAAACCACAAGCAGGTTCCTTCTGGGATAGATTACATGTACCAGTACTTGCAAACAATAGACCCCAGGATGGCTACGAAAATGGATGCTAGGTTTTTCCCACAATGCCTTGCAGGCAGACCAGTATTTGCAACTGAAACAGAAGCCCTTTTAAATTGTTCCAGGTCAGACTCATGGGGTGACTCACTTCCGTAGCGTGTTCTGGCAACTATTGATATGGAACTCGCATTCCCGGATGGCAGCTTCTAGTGGGGCGATGTCCTTGGCGCATCGCATGTTGAGCACGCTCATCTGTAAATGCAGGAAATGACAAAATCCGTCACATGTAATCAGAATTAGAAATATGACATAAGGCTGTTGTCCTTGGATGAAATTGACGTTCTCAGACAGACCTCTGTAAGGTGTTCCTGTACCCCAGACCGCTCCACATTTCCATCTGATAAGCGTACTCTCAAAACCAAACTGCCAGGATCGGCAATGGTAATAACAGTGTGCCCTGAGAAACTGGACATAAACTGGCTTCCATATCCAACGAAGCATGCCACAGTCTGTGCAGCTGTAGGCCAATTGTCAATGCCACAGGGCCATTTTCTCTCCAAACTATCTTGCTCCAAGGACGTAGCGCTTACCTCTGCATCTTGGCATCTTCTCAGTATTGACTGCTGACTCTTCTCCAGGTTGGCTGCTGCCTCCTCCAATTTCAACTTCTCTGCAGTCCACAAGTCCCTGAAATGAAACGCAAGGCAAGACGTAACCGTCCATCACGTTGACGAAATACTACTTCGTTTATTAAGCATCAGCAAACAAGACTGTTCTTGATCAAGAAAAAAAGAACGTCAGGTTTTTAACAACAACTTTCATAGGACACCAGTTGACTATAATTATGGTGTTATGGTAAGGTTTCAAGCATTTCATGAAAACAAAACTCCCTGATTTTTTCTTGATTTGAGGCATTTCCGGCAAATTTCCTAACTGGAAAAAGGACGCTTAATACTACAAGCTTTCCTTGATTTCCATGATGGCTGTTAACCCTGTACAGGCTTCATGGCTCATGAATAGCAACACTCCCCCCCCCAAAAAAAAAATTTGACAAAACAAAAAAACCTACCAACACAGCCCTTATGAACCCAGTTGAGAGAGCACTGGTAGATTAGTCTGAAGATCACTCAGGTAAATGTCTTTGTCTTCATAATAACTGATACTGATCAAGCACCTAGTCAGTATTCCAGATTCTTGTTTGAAGTATACGATCTTGCAATAACAGCAACATACCTCTCAGTATTAATGGTTTTAAGCGTACTCTCAAAAAGTTCGTCTTTAGAGGTCATCTGGGTGGTTAGACTGTTGAAGAGAACAAATCAACATTTTGATTCGGCCAAATAAATTAGACGAGCATGAGGGCATTCCAAGTTGCTGGAGATTTACAGTTTCTGCTTTTTTTCAATTTGTAAGGACATGCATTGAAGACACAAAATGAGGAAATCAGCTCATTCATGGAAAATGTGTACCAACAAATATTGATGGGCCGATTGGCACTCTCTTGCTCATGCATGTTTTGCCATTAAATTATGTAAAAAAGATCAACAATTTGTAACAGCTCGGGTGGGATGGTCCTGACCAGGGCTGTTTATAGAGAGAGTTGCGACATGAGCGTCTCAATTGTTGGAACCAAAATGGTGGATTATGCGTCAGTGCACATGGACAATGAACACACAAATACCTCTAAGCTGTACTACGCTCATATTGAACAGCCATTTTGGTTCCAAATTCTGAAGTTGGTGCTACTCTCTCTACTACATATACATGTAACTCTGGTCCTGAGACATCCGCAGCTCACCTCTTCATCTTGCTGTTCAGACTGTGGATCTGTGAATCCCTCTCTTGCAACTCCTCCTGGTAGCGTTTCTGCTCTGCCTCCAGGGTCTTCCTGGTCTCCAGGAGCTGTCGCCCCATTCGGGATTGCTCTGCCTCGTATTTCTGCAGGATAGAGATTTGGGACAAAAAGTCGCAAGGTCCAAATTTGGTGGCCGCACAAGGAATGACCCGTGGGATTTTACTGAACGGCATTGGATTGCTATGAATGTAGGGAGATGATGGCAACCTCGCCATCAAGATTTGGATGAGAGAGCTCACCATCTGTCTGGACATGCTTGATCTCAAATGATTTGGGGGGATTACAATTTCTTGACTTACTGTATTTGTCTGCATAAGCCTCTTGACCTCGTCTCGCAGCCGAGACAGGTCAGTATCATATCGGTCTTTCAGGCGTGAATGCTTGTCAGTGACATCTTTCAGATTCATCTGGGGATGGAGAGACAGGAAATGATAAATGCAGTGACTATCAGCACGCTTCCAGCTATCATGGTGACATTCAAGGGTCTGTGTGTTCCTCCTAAACTGTAAGAAAAAGGGGTTGCAAGGAATTCTTGCAATTGTTTGGTGAAAATGTTGAAATATTGGAAGTATTTTGGTGTCAAGATTTTTAGAACTGATCTGTGTAAAATATTTGAAGGGTTTTCATACTTTGGGAAAAAATTAGGACTTTAATTGGATTAACAATGGCAAAATGGTTCAATTTAAGGTGTGACACATCCGCCACCCTCTACATGTAGTTAAAACACAGAAAAAGAGAGTGGATTTACATGTATGTTTACAGTGAATATAATGTGCCAATTTAAAAATAAACATACCTGCAAGCGGAATTCATTATTTCTGGACTCTTCTAAAATCTTATCGGGTCCGGTCATGATGCCGCGGGCTTTGACAGTCACTTTGGGGCACTGGGTCCAGGAACTTTTCATGGCCTTCTTCCGTTCAGTGAAAGTTCTTAAAGCGTCGTGCAGCATTTTATATTTCTTCCACAGGTTGTGGTACTTTTCGGCGGTGACCGTAAGCGGGTACTCCGGATTGCTCAGCTGAGTTGCCTGGGATTCATCATTTGTGCTACTGGCGGCAGCGGCAGCAGTAAAGGTGTCAGCGGTGGGATCTGGAGCGGGGTTTGTCATGTCGGCTGATTTATTCTCATCGACTGAATTACGAGGGGATTCAGCAGGTGTGGAATTACTTGCCATGACACACACTGTGTCCACGCAAGTGCCGTCATCTGGTACAGGGTTTGAATGCAGTAATGATTCCAATTCGCTTTGCTCATCTAAACCTTCATTACAGCCCTCTTTAGTTTCGGTGCTATTTTGTTGAGAAAATGCAGTCAAAGAGTCATCTTCCTTCGCTTTGAGAGAGCCCCCGGAGAGATTCTGCGAGTCGCAGTGCTCCATGGATTGCTCACTTTTGAGCGAGCTCTCACTGGATTCCTCACTTGTGCTGGATGAAGAAAATCCACTCTCTATGTAATTGAAATTCCCAGGTTGAGAAACGGGTAACTGTAATTCTGACGGTGCCTCAATATCCCCTATTTGTAACTCTGATTTAACACTAGAAACAACTGGTGCAATGTCTTTTTCCTTGTTAGTGACTGTGGAATTTATTTCTACTACATTATTAGCAAACGAAGCTGGTATAAAGGGTTTAGCATTAACTGACAAAGATGATTTTGGTTCCTGGGTGCTTTTGGCGGCACTAGCAGGAGTCTTAGCAGTATCCTTATCACTAGTTCTTTTATTAGAATTGACCTTAGTCTTGGAACTGGATTTCCCTTGCGGAAAATTCTTGGCCAAATGGGCTACATTCTTATCTTGTTCCAGATTCTCTTTGAGAGATTTGCCCGTTTGCAGAAACGTATTCAGGATGCCACCCTTGGTGAAAATCAGAGTCTTGATGCCTTTCTGCTTTGTTGGAGACTTAGCCTCAGTTCGATTCCTCGTCTCTGCTTTAAAGGCCTCTTCTAATTTGTGTTTCTGCTTCTGGTAATCCTCTTCCGGGAGATTTTTTTGGAGCTCCACCAGTGTTTGTTCGTGCTTGCACCGCCGCTCCTCTTCAATTCTTTGCTCCTCTCGTTTTTGTTCTTCAGTGCGTCTTTGGATCTCCAAGACAGTTTGCTCATTTGTGAGCCGCCGTATGCGGTCCCATCTCTCCACTTCCTTGAGCCGCTCCTCCTCTTTGCGGCGCTCCTCTTTGAGTCGCTGCTCGTCTTTGAGTCGCTGCTCGTCTTTCAGTCGCTGCTCGTCTTTCAGTCGCTGCTCGTCTTTCAGTCGCTGCTCGTCTTTCAGTCTCTGCTCCTCTTGTCGTTTCCGCTCCTGAGTGAGTCTATGGAACTCTAAGATGGCTTGCTCACTTTTCAGCTGTATGGGTCGCTCCTCCTCTCTGACTTGTTCTTCTTTGAGTCGCTGTTCCTCCTTGGGATGTTGCTCTTCTGCGACATGATCCTCCACTTTGAGTTGTTGCTCCTCACCGAGTTGCTCCTGATCTGCAATGTCGTCAAATGTGTCCAATTGATTTATACTATTTTCCGGAGCAGGTGTTGCTCCTGCTGTTTCTATGTGTGGCTTCTTCTCGCCATATGGCCGAGTCGCAGCATCTACCACCACCTCTCCGATGGAGGGGAAGTCCTCCGGAGTCAAATTGGCACCTGAGCTGTTCCAGTACAGCGCGTGGTTTCCCTTAGCATTGTGAGGCTTCTTTGAGGAGGTAGTCAGCGAGGACGGAAGATTTCCAGCTCTCAGGGCTTTGTTCTCCTCCACCACCTCCCGGCATCTGGCGATGTCCCTCCGGAGGCAGACGTGATCCTCGATCATCCTGAATGTTGGGGAATCCAGGAGGAATCTGTCCAGGCCGCCAAAGCAAAGCACCACAGCTTGCAGTTCGGCCGGCATTTGTTGGAGTTCGTCCCCGAGCCTCGTGTCCGTGATGGGCATGGGGCCCAGACGTTGCAGAACTTCCTCAAAATGCCTGAGAAATGGAGAACATTTAGCATTCATATCAACCTGTGAGGGTAACGAGCTGGCTCATACTTGGAAGGAAACACGAGTTTAATAAATGCAACACCCAGGCAAGATTTCAACTTGCAAATGCACAAAGTTTAACACACAGCAACTCCAACCATTTGTCCACTTCTCTACTTTTCTTGGAGTACGTTCCACTTTTTATATGTTTATTGTGTTCAGTAGCTTGTTATAGTAATGACCAAATTTTCTTCAAAACTTTGTTGGGGGTAACTGCACAGGACGTTCGAAGTAATTTCTTAAATGGACTTTGCACTATCAGAGTTACTGGCCTTCGAAAATTGACTTTTAAAGGCTTGTCACATGACTTCTGAAGACATCATTGTGATATCAATGTTCAGTGCACATTTTCAGATTCGGGTCTCCACTTGATTTAGGTTTGATTAAAGACTGAACATTTAAAAACTGGCCAAAGTACCACCTGGAAAAAGTATGTGCCAAGTCTACGGGAATTGGGAGGAGAAAAATAAGAAAAAGAAGCAGGCGAAAAGAGAAACAAAAATCTTGACACAAACAAAGGCTCTCCAGCGGGTTTCCCGAAGCTTGCAGAATAGAATGCATGCAAGAACTCACAGGTGTAAGGCTGCAATCTGGCTTTTCTCATCTTCCGATTTGTCAGTGCCTACGGCGAAACCCGACGATTTTGCCGGTTGGAAGATGCGCTCAAAATCAATGGCTGCTTCTCTGAGATTTGGAGGAGTAGCAAATGGGTTGTCTGGATCCAGGGCGGGAAAAGATCGGGTACTAGGAAATCAAAGGGAAATCAAATTAATTTATCAGAAAACTGGTGTAAAACTAGTAGCTTAGATCCGACTCCGTTGGCCTGAGTGTGTAGAAAGATCTGTTGGTCTTACTGCTCGTATCAGTCAATAGACACTATTCACGTGGAGGCCATTTTTGATCTTATCCCCAAAATCTGTTGTATATATTGCAAACTGTCGATTAGGATGGCACCAGACTGTTATATACTTCCGTGCGTTCCAAGCCTCCCTTTCAATATTTTTTGGAATCTGGCAAGGTACAATTCTATGTGTTCAGTCATGAATTTAAAATTATTCATCGGAGTAGACAGGTGGACATTGGTCGTGAAATTTCATTTTATTGCTTCATTTGTACTCTCAACATTCAAAAATGAAGAGTTAACCTCGCTTTCAAATTCAATATGGCAGGCCCTGTGAATAAAGTCTATTCAGCAGGGCACTTGAACAAATGTCCGATAGCTGGATGTACAGTAGCAAAAGCTCAAAAAGAGCTCACTGGCTTGTGGCTGTGGCTACTGCCCATAGACAGGTAGCCTAATCATAGCCGTAGCCATTAGATTCTTATGCTTAACAGCAGTTGCAAGAGCATGTTTCGAGCTGTCTACGTTCAGCACTTTGGAATGAGCACGTTGTAATGCAGATACACACTGTCAAACCGTATTAGGTTCAGCTTTGACCTTGGGTGCATGATTTATTCATTAGTCCGTAGGCGTTGCCTACCGAGGCACCAGTTCTCGGATTGTGGGTCCAAAGTGTATACTCATCTAGGTCACAGTGAGTGCATCATGCAGTCTGTACATGTATAATGTATACGTGTGTGGGTTTAGACATGCGGCTTTAACCACAACTCCTGGGATTCGTCATGTTCGACATTTTGTTTTCTCATTGTTGGGTATTTCAGCAGAAAGCCTCGACGAGTAAGTCTAAATCAACATTGTTAAATGACTGATTTGGAGCTGCAGTTCTGCTGCTTGGTGACAGCCTATAAGCTCTGTAGAGTCGTGAGTTAATCTTTCTAGTACTAAAGTTTATAAGTGTGATTATTTTGCTGTAATTTTCTGCCAAAGTGTAGGCAGTTTTCTAACGATGTGCTTTGTAATGCTCAGTCAATTTATGTTGCATACTGTATCCATGACTTAGTATAACACACGGATATTCCAGAATGTTATGTCAGAAACGTTGTTTTGATAAATTACATTGATTGATTTATATCACAGATTAAACGGAGTCAACATCCCACCGTGACAGACGAATTTGACAGGCAAGTCTAATTGTTATTTTGGGGGCATCAATGACCAAAGAGCTAGGCTTATCGGCAGAAACTGCAACACACATGCCTCGTTCCATATACAACCAGCATCAACCTCAAAGTTCAAAACTGGGCTCAGCTAATTTCTCCTTTCAGTTCTGCAGTATCTGCCAAATAGGTTCCCCTGCCTGGGTGAAAACAAACTTACCCCCCTTGTGCCCCCTTGGCAGGCTCCACGTTCTCAGCAGAAAACCTCTGCCGCTGTGAGGAGTCTGAGAACTGGATATCGATGGCCATGGATGTCTTGTCCTGCGGTGAGGTGAAAAACTCATCAAGAGGGCTACAAACATTTATGACCCATCATTCCAAAACCAGGCTGAAGGAGATACATGGAACATTAATATTTAACCGTTCCTCTCCCCGCTGGCAAGGTTCATACTTCAAAATGATCCGCAATGCAACTTGTTCTGCAGAATGCTTCCGAGTTACGAGCAGGGAAATTTGTGAATTTGAAAACGGGCGATTGACGATGCAGTGTGCCACCAAGAGGTTGTGATGGAAAGGCCGTTTCGCAGTGCATTGTAGGGAAATGATCAGAAAAATGTTCCTTGTACCGGCTGCCCTGGGGAACTTAGTAATAGCTAGGAAGCCTTCAGCCTGGTCGTGGAGTGGGGGGTCATGTTGACAAATAAATTTTGAATCAGTCTCCAATTAGAGTATTTTTGCAAAGCTTCAATATTTCCAAGGTCCTTCTGTTTCCAAATACTCAGTTTCAAACCTATAATAAAAGCCCTCATGGAAGAATGCCACCTACACCTCAAGGTGTTACTTGTACCTTGAGATGTCCTAAAAAACCAAAACATCATTGTTTTCCTTGCACTAATTCCCGTCTGCCCCATGCTCCATGACAGGATGCAACGTACTTTTGGTAAAACTTAAAAAGGAACTAAACTGCAAAACCGACAAACTGGATTTTACCTTTTGTTTCTTTTTCTTCGATTTGGACTTGGCAGGTTTGGTCTGAAACAGAAACGAAACATAACAAGTTCAATTGGTTCAAAGTTCAAAGTTCAAAAACAACTGACCCTTTGGTCAGGAGTCACAAACACCTTGACCACAAGGACACCCCTTGGCTTCTTTTGAGCCAGCTTTTTTGCCCAGGCCATCAAAAACACTCCTCCACCCAAAAATAAACTTCCAACTTGTTTTTACAGAAACCAGCAAGTTGGATGCCCTCTACCAAAAGTAGCCCCACTCCTGTTTTTTTAATAAGCCCTGTGATTACTGGAGATGGAAGACAATCCATGCAGTAAGCCTGAACCTTCAAGATGGTTTGCATTTTGCTTGCTACTGTAGCATAATAAAGACAGGACTTTGCTGATTTGACTTGTTCATGAAGCACGGCTTCACAGACCAACCCTGCCCAAAGTATTAGAAGCGATCACTGCGGTGGAACCACGCTCACAAAGGCTGATTCCAGAAATGAATCTTTGGCCAATCTGCCCAAGGTTAAAGTGCAGCCATCCTGGCAAAGGACGGACAGGCTGGCTGGGATTTTACAACTGGGATGTTGCATGTGCATGCGGCACACGTGAAGACCAGGCATTCAAAACCCACAAATTAAACATGAGCTAAGCCACATGTCCCACGCCTCTGAACCATTGCATGTAGGCAGTGGATTCCCATCAATGGACCCTTGTTGCTATATTAAAACACACCCTCTCTTGCTTCCCGTTCAGAACAGGTAAGGCGCTGCAACTTTGCCAACAGTGCACGGATGTAGTGCTGCAGTTGCAATGAATCAAGATATCAGCTTGTCTCGAGATTCGGTCCCCAAACTCGGAGTATCGGCTAATTTTGGCAGATAGCAAGGCACCAAAACTTGAAATATCACCCAGATTCGGCAGATCGTAACCTCTGTTGCAACAACTTGTAGTAATGGCGTCTCTTTCATAAGCCTTGTGAAAATCCCCACCCCCCCTTACCGGGGCTTCTTCTTCCGGGTTGTCCTTCTTGAGGACAAAGGTCGCAACATCCATCGTCACCTCTGCCTCCTCCGAGTCCTCCTCTGTTCCATCTTCTCCGTCCTCCTCCTCGTCCTCGTTCTCGTCATCCTCTCCGTCGGCCGTGTGGAAGCTGGAGACGGAGGAAGCGTCCGAGGTGGTCAGGCGTGGGGACTCCAGGCCCGGCGATGTGCCCGGGTCCTCTTCCCCTTTCCTGCCATTTGCTGCATGCGGATGAAATACGTGTAGAAACACAGGACAGTTCATCACAAGGATGATTCTTTGAAAGAGCTGCCAGCAGAGAAAATTGCTGAATACGATGTTGGCCTTGAATTGAAAGTGATGCCAGTTTACATAGGATCATTAAAAATTGGTGATATCAAATTATATTTCAATGTTTGGAGCCACACTTTAAAAAACTGGCAGTGAGGACTTGAAACCCGAAATAGTTTGGCATTATCCTGATTAGACTGAATATGACAGATTCAGGAACAAGATTGAAAGCCATTTCCCAGTGGACAAGGTCTATTCTGGACTCACGTTTCTTCTTCTCTACACTCTCCTGGTCTTCGCCGTTGTTCTCCTCGTCTCCCTGCCCTTTCTCTGAGTGCTTCTGCTTCTTAGCGGCATCCTGCTTGCGGGTCTTACGGTTTTTCTTTGCCTGCGACTTGCTGCATGGGTGAAAAAATAACAGAACAATGGCAGCGTCAAGAGAACATCACTTTCTTTAAAGGAAAGTGAGGTGGGCAAATTTCCGTTTGAAATAAACCTTCCAGGCAACAGTGCCGACAGAAAGGAAGTCAATGTTTGACCTTTCTGAGCATCATTCATGGCTTAGTGTTGAATTTGCAGATATGCAAATGAATGGCTAAATTCATCAACAGCGAAGTATACAACTTGCTCTGACCTGCTCAAAGTTTGGCAAATTTGAGGGTAGACTAGACAGCCCTGTGTGTGCAAAGCACCTGTCGGTGCCCCCTAGCTGGTAAAATATTGGACAGCCTTTTCCAACCTTTGATAAATTTGTCCAAACATAAGTAGCAGGGCTCAGTCCAATAGTCCAGCAGTGCAAGTTCTATTCTATAACAGTCATAATATTATTGTTATGTAACACTATAGACCTCAATCAAAAGGGTAACCATCTTGCTTTTCTAACACTCAATGTAACATAATCAAATTGAGGCTGGAAGGAAACCTCGTCTGTTCCCCTCTATCAATATGTGAAGTTGTATTTCTATTGCCAATGGGTCTACAGGAAACAAGACAAACATGACAGTATCAAGATAAAGGTCTATTTGAGGTAGTGTTGTGGTCGAGTCGATCACAAGTCCCTGTAAGTCCATCACAGGTCATTCGGTCCTCAGCAAAGACACAGGCCATGCAAATGAACTGTGACAATCATGAATTACTGGTACTTAAACATTGTTTAGCCTGTTACTTGTGGCCGGTCTTGCGTAGGGACTTGTGGCTGGCCCTGTAAAAGGGCTTACGACAGACCACGATATTAGTTTGATGTTGAAGGACAAAGATTTGACACTTTTTACAGCGGTCCATATGGATCATTCTATAAATTTGGGGTCCAATTTTTTTCTCATCCCTGTCACGTCTAGCATACGATTTTTAATGTTTAGAACTCAATGTTTAAATTCCAAGATTAAATAAGTTGCAGCAAATTACCTGCCAAACAAATAAAAATAGTTTGAAATAAATTTCAGTGATACATCCCTTTTTAAACACATCAGACAGTATACATGTCAGAGGTACATGTACGTGTTCTTGATAGGGATGGAAAAATGTCACACTTTAGACCCAAAATTTATAGAATGACCCACATGACCTTGCAACGATGTCAGAGCATATTCTATTTTTATTTGCAAAAGTTGAAGACCACCTGGAGTTTATTAGTATTTCTGTCACTGGGCCTGCATTACACTGTCTCCTTGATTGATTCCTTAACATGCTTCATAAGATCAGTGTAGTTCTGTACATGTATACCCGTTTCAATGAATTTTTTTGGAAAGGCAGGTCTTGTATGACATTTTGTCTTTAAGGCAGCATGGGTAAAAGAAAGCCAGTCTAAGTAATCAGAAATAAAGGAGGGAACACTGATTATTAGACCGTTAACATTTCATATCGTGGAAATGTAGTCAAATAGGTGTTTAACCCTGCTTTGGTTTTACAGCACAAATAGGCACGAGTGCCCACAGTCACTCTCTTGCATGTATTTTCTATATGGAACACAAACATGCACAGGTTCAGTGTGTACACAGTTGGTTGCCAGCACAAAATGACCCAGGGTCTTTTGTGCAGTCCTCTTCACTGCATTTGGTTTACTGCACAATGATGCACATGAAACAGTGAGGCACAGTTGTTGGGCAGCACAAAAGTGCAATCTGATATTCCTGTAAGGAACTGTTGGTACAGTGCACAACACGACACAGCTGTGCTTCTTTGAGGTGTTTACCAAGTGACCCAAAGAGTGACTTCCGCATAGGAGGGTTAAGCAAGATACTGAGGTTACACACTGAAAATAAACATACGTTGCCATGATTGATTGGTTTAAAGCTGGTTTTTCTTCAGGTTAACGCATTTTGTATGGGTGGTCCAAACCTTTTGCAAATGACTGTACATATGCCCTATCTCCCTCTAAGCAGGGACCATCATTTACACAAAACTTCCAACGTCCTCACCTCATTCCCTTGTTCTTCTTTTCCTTGGTTTTCACAGCCTCCTCCAGTTGGTGCTGGAACAAAAATTAACCAGCGAAAGAAGCTGCTTACTTTCGAACTCACAACGAAATTGATCCCAATCTAAAGCAAGCTCTGGTCTCATTACTTGTCAACATGCACGCTCACATGCGCACGTAGGAACAGAAGACTGACCGGTCAACGGTCGGTAACGTTTTTGCTTTTCATATCCCTTACACATGCGAGTATATTTTCTGATTTGATACACCATGATGTTGAGGACTAAAAGTGCACTTAACAATACCTGGACTGCTGAGTATGTTTTCAGAGAACGTTTCAAGATACCCCTCCTTTGACAAAACTTTCGCAGTGTCAAGAACAGCCTGATGTATTGAATCTTCTATTTTCCTTTTTTTCAGGTTATTTGAACCAACGGACCTCTAATTTGGGTAAGCCATCCGGTCCGTAGATGACGATGCTGATGTAGACACCTTCGCAGTCCGGAGTGCAACACGTCTTGGTCAAAAGCTCCTGGAATGAAGATTAACAAAAACCCAGACCTCTTAGACATCTAGAACATCGCCGGTGTGGGCTTTGGCTATGACTTTATTAACGGGTGGCTGCAGCACATGGTCTAGTTGGGACTTATGGCTCCTGATCATAGGGTCAAGAGTAGCAGCTAGTTATTTACATTTGTACATCTTTATTTATAACTGATCATCCAACAGCTGGACCAAGCTGGATTCGAACCCAGGTCCCCAGAGGCGGGAGGCAAGGAAAGAAACACTGCGCCAACCTGACTCCCCAAGTTACATTTTGTGACCTTGGGCAGGTCACTGTACTGTTACACTCCTGCCTGCCTCTCACCACCTTGGAGTACACTGTACACGTCAATTGGTAGATGGTAAATTGGTCTCATTGCCTGACGAACAGGGGTAGTAACAACTATCATTTCTTTGAGTCGCAATGCTTCGGGATATGTACGTAGTCACCGTTATTATTGATTACCTTCTCATGGGTGACGTTGGGATACCTGTCCGCCTTGATCTTCTTCCAGCAGGGGATGTGGTAGTCTGTGCGACACCTCTCCCGGCACTGCACCCGGACATAGCCCTTGAAGCCCACGTCTGTCAGGTACATCTCGGGCTTGTAGGGGCAGGAGTCCAGGCGACAGATGGCGTCGGGCGAGGGAGGCCGGCGACAGACCTCTTCCAGCTTGTCCAAGGCAGCCTGGGCATGCCAAGAGACCGTGATACGGGTTTAAATAGCACGCCTCACAGTCGGTGCACTCCCACCAACTGCACAGCTCTTAAAGATTTTTTAATTAACTACTGAATAAATACAATGAATACATGAAGCGTTGATGTCGAGTTAACCTATAGGCCTTTGTTTTTATCTCAAAGCAACTCAATTGATCATTTCGTAAAAAGGCCATTGATTGGAAATTCATCTTAGACTCGGCACTCTTCCTACAGTACATGCATGTGCAGTGAATAAAGAACGTTTCATGAAAACAGTCCAAATTTTGCAAAATTGGTGTTCCAGCATGCATTTATTGCGTTCATTCTTTAATAGAAGAATGAACGAACATTAGAGTCCATCACAATTTCTCGCAAATCCCTGGAAGTCAGGGTACAGCAGGTGTATCCATTTTTAACACACGGTTAACGGTGTTCATGTCATGATTTGTATAGACATTATTAAAACCTGTCATAATTGTACATTGTTCAAAATATCAACTGGGTCTTTTAGGCCAGTTGGCAGAAGGAATACCCATTGGCCATCAGCTTTAAGCTCTTAAATCTGTCTTAAAAACACCTTCACATGCTAAGGATAAGAAGGGTTTTGATTTGGGCACTGCATTCATGTTTATGGGTTTCACATTCCTGTAAACACCCCAGAAAGAATCTCGTGAATGTTATGACACCAACAGAAGAAAATCAATTTTGCAGCTTTTAACCCTAACCCCCAAGGGTTGCTGACCCTAACCTTCCCCATTCACACAAAGTTAAACACCCATATGGGACTTTGTGCACAGAGATTGTTGGACTCTGTTTTTCTGAGGTATGCCAAACCCAATGCAAAAGCCAGCTGTGATGGGCCTACCAGACCCATCCCCACAGAATTAAACACTTTACTACTGTTTAATTCTGTGTGGTTAGGGAAGGTTAGGGTTAAAGACGCTACTTCCAAGTTTAATCACGAAACATAACTGAATAACAAGTGTTGATTCTGATGTCTTGTATACAGCACAAAAGCTCACTGGTATTCTGTCGATGATCCTGAACAAAAAGCAGCATTTAAAGAAAGAAACCAACTTGAAGTCTATCACGAGACGCCCTCATGAGCATTTCAGCTATTCGGCTGACCTGGAAGAAATGCCCTCTTTAGACTTTTTTCACCCTGATAACTTGTAACTGGACTTGCGAAAGGACCCGTGAAAGGATTCGTGACGGACACTGCTATGACGACACTGAGAGAAGCACACAACAGTGTTGAGACCCGCCGGCAACCCACCTTCATCTGCCCCTCCTCCGTCTCGGGGATCTTCTGTTTGGTGCCAGGCCAGGTCTCCACAACTAGGGGAAAACGCTCCACCATGTGACGCGCCTTCCTGAGTGGCTCCAAGACCTCACTGAACCTGTGTAAATTTCGTACCACAAAGTTGACAACCAATTTACTGGTATAAAACGCGCAAACCTCAACGAAGCGATTGACTTTAAAGGGCTTTCCACAAAACAGTCTTTCTTTCTTATATCATGTCTGTGGCTGAAAATCCACTCAAAATCAGTTTTGCCTCCATACCCCCCCAAAAAAATCAAAGTAAAGAGATGCTTGAGTCTATCTCAGTAGTAACACTGGTATGACACGTACATCCAGACGTTGCTAGAATTAAAGTACAAACTCTTTACTTGTTTTGTTTGAAGAGGGAAGAGCTGAGGCCGTAGTAAGGAAGAGGCGTGCGGATTCTGCTGTGGTTTTCCAGTATCATTTCAAACTTGTTTGACGCATCAAGGATCTCCTGCAAAGAAGGAATAAAAAGGTTATATACAAATTCCCTTACTCAGTTTCCACACTGGAACACAATACGGGGGATTATATATAACAAAATAAAAAATACATCTTGATAACAATACGGGGGATTCACAATGCCGTGTGCTACCAAGAGGTTGCAAAGGAGTGGCCCGTTTCACAGTGCATTGTGGGAAAACGGTCAGGAAAAAGTTCTTTATGCCCGCTGCGCTATGAATGGAGAAATTGAATTGTTCCGTTGTTTTTTTTAGTCTGGGTTGAAGATTCGGGAGTGTTTAGGGTATCGGTGTTCATTAACCCCTTGACGACGGGAATTTCTTCCCGAAAGCCGACTCCAAGAATTCTAGCCTCGCTTGGCCACGAAGGCCACCTGCCAAACCGCAAATTCTCGGTTTGTGGCCCTGCGAGCTCTGCACGCTTTGAATTACACGGTGAAAAGGCCGATTGTTCGGTGGCACGCAGCTCTACTCACCCCTCCAGTTACAAAGATACAAAGAACACACTGGCGCACTGTATTGTGAATTGCCCGTATTGTTATGGACGGAAAAAAGTTAGAAAGAACACACTGCTCATTCCAATCTTGCAGGCTTACTGTCCAAACCTACTGAACCAATTTATACTGATACTGCATCAGCCAAAAATGTACATCATTTGAATTGATTGTCGATGCGTCTCCAGAATTTCAATGTTCAAAATACTTCAATTTCTGCTCCTACATTTCTCAAGTTAGCACAGAGATTTTGAAGTCATTCTCTGCTGATTACATATACACGTACTTTCTAAACCACCTCAATGAAAAAATCTGCAATAAAAACATACAATCTTCAGGGTGCCACGCAGCATTCAACAGACTGTATTTATTAGCTAAATATTTATTAAATAAATGAACCTACATTTGAACAATCAAAGTACATGTAAATGATTGAACGTATGGGATGAAGCACAGTTGGTTTTGTTCCCAAACCTTTTGGCAGACTAGCAACTACTAGGAACAAGCAAGGCCAACAAAAATGTAAATGATCTTGATTTGAAAGTAAGGTTCACTTACCACTTTTGAGTAAAAATAACAGCAACAAGAGAAAAAGTTGCTGGGTATTAAAATTTGCAATTAATTATATCTAAATGTTTTAAGCTACATTTGAAAAAAATTCAAAGTGAGGCTTTGAACCCTAAATAGTCTGTCACCACTCCATTGAACAGAGTAAACTGAATCAGGGATCAAGATTACAAATGGTTTCCCTGTGGAAAAGGTCTATTCTACAATGACAACTGTCAGGTAAGTTTTTCATACTGGTAAGTTGGTGCTCGGAATTTTTAAAGGCAAATTTTAGAGGGGGGACGGAAAAAGGTATTATCATTTTATTTTGTATGGTCTCTGGGAAAACAAAGGGTCTTCAAGTTGGAGGGATGAGTACATGTACATGACAAAAGAACAAAACAAAACCAAAAACAGCATCTCTACCACTAGCCCTAGCAGCCAAGGACAAGGGACTTTGCCATCAGTCGAACGGCGGAGCACCAAGAAAAATAATTTTGTTTACACTTACATGCATATTGGTAAATTGTTGCATCGACGGATCCGAGACTTCTCAAAATAAAATGTTTTTCGTTTTTTCTAGTACTGAATCCGCAAAGGGGACAGATCCGAGAACGAACTTAAAAAGAAGTCTCGCCTTAGGCAAGAAATTCACCTCATCAATGCCAGATTCAAGGCATGCCATACCATAGGCATACAGGAATGTCACATAGTCCTCTTCACACAGATATCCATACTGTTGAAACAAAAACAAACTTCATATTAGCCTCTCACAACGTGTACCAGTTTTGAGGGATCCGATGCGTTCTTCATCCCCAAAAATGCTAATCAGCCAGTTTGGTATTCCAAAAAGCCAACGCCTTTCGGGAACAAAGCGTGGGTCAGCATGTGGCCACGCTGATAGGACAAACTATCGCGTAGCCATTCCCGAAGAGCTTTGTATTGGGCATGTGCTGTTTGAATACTGAGCTACATGAAGCTCATTTCAACAACACAACGCAACACAGGTCAAATCTTGTTGCACACCGTTGGACTACTAACCTGTCAGTAATAATGATAACAAACAGTGATATATCAAAAGCATGTGCTGTACTGTATTATCATAAAACCTACACAATGGGCTTGCAACATCTGAACAGTGTGCAACAAGATTTGATCCCCGTTGCATTGTGTTGTTGCAATAAGCTATATGTAGTTTACCATTCCAGTGTACTGTGAGCTCTGTACCGATACAAGATTGCAACTTTCACATGGCAAAAACCATCTCTTTTTCTTCTTTACACCGTTTCAGTGATTTCTTAGGATTTCCCGATTCATAACCAGATAACTGGTCCATGTATGTGTTCTTGTGTAGAAGTACATATACATGTACGTATGTATCCCCTCACTAGCAAGAGACGAGCGATTAGTGGGAACCGTTGCATCAAATGGGCCACCGGCGTACCGGTACATTGCTACACAAAGACTCTAAATACACCTCCAGCTCACACGTACTCCCCAGAGCCCATACCAAGCTTGTATGAACCCAAGTATATGCACATGTACAAGAATGTATGCATCACGCAACCATAATGCACAGTAGCAAGTTGTTACATTCGACAGGTTTCTCATGTCCACATCTCATGTACTGCATGGGCACTACCTGGAGGAAATCTTGAGTGTAGGGGGGAGCAAGCAGGATAAAGGCGGTGTTTCATACCTCTATACATGGGCGCAGCATTGGTGCAACAGTGGTAGGATTTAGGGATGATGAGACCTCCATGCAGTAGCCAAAGGGCTTGTGGCAATGACAATAAAAACACTGTAAGGTTTTGTTTTGTACTAGCCACGAGCTGACGAGGGATGAGCTCTATCCGAACGGTTATGATTGAATCTTGCATTTGTGGTCAGAGTGCCATCAAAAAACCAACCCTTACAATTGATGTACAGTATTTCTGAAAATCCACAATTTTGGAGTTATGAATTGGGAAATCCTCAGAAATCACTGCCACGGTATAAATAAATTTAAAAAAAAAATTGCAAAACAAGTTTCTGGGACAAAGCACTCCCTGTCAATCCAAAAATGTGCCCTCCGTCTGAGTTTCTTCAACCTACCAGTACACGTACGGTAACCTACCTGAACAGTCGACTTGCCGATGATGTCCATGGCTTGCTTGTAGTGCATGAAGGCCTGTCGGCCTCGCTGTTCCAGCATAGCCTCGGAACCGGCACGTAGCAGCTTGTCCAGTTCACTTCGCTCAAGTTCTAACACCTGTCGGTGACAAAAGTTCAGTGAATGACTGTGTCAATGCGATGCCAGTATCTGACCGTCACTGGCGGAAGCACAGCTTGCACTCTATGCCAGCAAGACAGTAAATGTCTACCATGTCTACAATATATCAGATGTACACATGTACATGTAAAACATATGTGTGCATCGTATCACATCAGATGTGTGACAAAAATATTCTTTTCCCATTGAAAAATGAAATTTTGAGCCCTTCAGGTCACATTATCCATCAGTGTTCCCAACTTTCCACCCCAAATTCTCCATACTGTCCCTTTGTCCCACGCTGAAGCCCCTTCGACTAAACTGCGGACTGCTATCCCCCTTAAGCAGAAGCACCCCCTCTGCTGGTCAGGAGTGTTCGTTTCCTTGAATGCGACGCGCAATGCATGCATCTCATACATGTAGTCAGGAACTTTTGTGAAATGCTTCACAAGTTTGTTCCAAACTATAAATGCAATAAAATGTGGCGTAAGTGAAGTTACACTGTTGCGTTAACCCTAACTGCCAAGCATACTGTTTGGCTTACACTACACAGTACTACAAAATACTAAGTAATAGTCTGAGCCTGAAGGACCTTGCACCACAGATTACTACTTCTGGCTAGGTTACTTCCATTGTTACTTGTACAGAGAACAATAAAGCCATACATTCATAGTGCCACAGCACTGTATGGTACATTGTCTTATCTATTGTATCTTATGGCTTCACAGAACAATAAAGTCATGTCCTCTTACAAGCGACAGCGCTCAGTACTACATTTTACTAGTAATTTGTAGTATTATGTAGGGTTAGGGTTAAGTTTTGTTAGAATTTGTTGCTGGCCCTCCATACTATCATATGGAGGGCCATCCCATGAAAAAAGTTCTCACCCCAAAACATTCAATTAATTTTGTGTGAATACATTTGATATATTTTGAATCCAGCCTGGACAATTTAAATCTGTATTTCTGGTACGTATTTTTTTTCTGTTTTTGTTTTCATTATATTTCCTGTCATTTATAAAAAAAAGTAAGATTAAATGGAAAACTTACAACTTTTCAGCTCATTTTTATGTGTACACTTATAACCCCTTCATACCGGGAACGTCGACAGCCGCTGCTTTGAGTGAGGATTAGTGCATACCACACAGTCTATTCACCATGCAGCTGCTGGTTCAATGTGGGCCTGCTGCTGGACAGAGCTTTGCATACTGGACATACCGCAGCCCAGCAGTCACGGTCAAAAGAATCCCGCCATGAAGGGGTTAATTACCACGTACATGTATATTTGACAACATAGTAAGAGATATTAATTTTTTGCCAGTCTTGAAACAATTTACTCTGGATTGACCTTCTTAAAACTGGAACTATTCTTGTCAAGTCTTTATTCATAGCCATAGCCAGAGCTCTTTAAAATACGGCATTTTGGATCTGGGTCATCATAAGATACATGAACATGTACGTTTTTATAACTGGTTTACATGTAGTTTCAAGATGTATTTTTGCGTTGAGGAGATGTTAATTTATATAACGGGTTTTGCTCTTACCTAAAAAAAAAAGACATCTTGAAAATAGTTCGCGGTACCCGCTGCTTCACCTGACTCGGACCGGCCAGCCGACCCCGGCAAGCTCAGTGGTCGAGTGGTTAAGACGTCTGCACTAGTAAGCAGGAGGTCGTGGGTTCGAGTCCCACCTGCGTAAGCATGTGACTTTTTTCGCAAGCTCTCGGACAAGCACTGAGCGTACAGTGTTTATTAATATATACGTTGGGTAAGGGCAAAACCCGTTATATAAATTGGTTTACATGTAGTTTTCCTCATTAAGTGTAATAACAGATTTTCAATAACCAGCAATTAATTCTTAATCTTCGTTATTGATCTGATAGTGAAGCATTTTATAAATGAAACTACATTAATGTCAACTCTTCTCAGTCTGCATCTCACCTTAGCCTGTTCCTCTTCTTGTCTCTTCTGATCTGCAGCCCTCCTCTTCCTCTCCTGCTCCTGGGCTCGCTCCCTCTTCCTGGTCTCCTCTTCCTCCTTCTGCCTCTCTGCCTTCTCCTTCTTGGCCATCCGATCTGCCTCCTTCCTGGCCAGCCGCTCTGCCTCCTCCTTTTCCTTCCTCTCCCGCCGGAGCCGCTTCTTCCGGTCCTCCTCCTCCCGTCGCTCCCGCAGGCCCGGTGAGGAGTCGTCGGGCAGGACCAGGCTGCGAGGGATCTTGATCAAGCCTGTGTTGTTGTCGAGGGACGTCAGCTCCTTCAGTCTCAGTTTGGTCAACTCCCCCTCCACCTTGCGTTTCCGACCCTCCTCCTGTTTAGTTTCCTGTTAGCAAAGACAACAAGCCACAGAAAAGGTGCCGCCAACAATAAATCATACATGTACACAGCAGATTGTTTATTAATAAGGCAAGGACTTGAATGTCTCTCTTTCAATGTTCCACGGCAGTATGGCTTGGATGAGAGAAGCCACTGAATGTGGTCCACGGCAGCTCCAGTAATCATCTTGCCACGTCAAACCAGCTTGCTGGAGGTCTTCCTCTCTTGGGTTTCCCCTCAATCATTCCTTGGATGATTGTTTTCTGAAGCCAGCGATGCCCACTGGCATAGATAAAGTGTGC
This sequence comes from Acanthaster planci, assembly GCF_054643075.1. Taxonomy (NCBI): domain Eukaryota; kingdom Metazoa; phylum Echinodermata; class Asteroidea; order Valvatida; family Acanthasteridae; genus Acanthaster; species Acanthaster planci. The sequence continues at coordinate 4,959,429 of NC_141786.1, read as the reverse complement.
CAATTCTCTGGCCGCAACATCAGCCAGCAAAGTTTTCGGAACTCCACAGGCTTCAAGTACCCATTCATTTGTTTTCTTCTCAATCAATGGTGTCCTGAGGGATATGACGATAACTCTGTAGCTCAAAAGAATCCCGCTCTTTTCATCGTTTAGGACTCAGAGCCATAGATGAATGACACCGAGACAAAGGGTGTTGATTCTAAGCAGGCAATATTGCCTTACAAAGTGTGGCTCAAAGCAAAATTGAGCGGGGAGCCTATCTTAAGCAACACTGCATGACGTTTGGCCTGGTAGCCCATTTTTGCTTAGCATATGTGCCTTCTTCTTAGCAAATTTTCTGGGCTCAATACCGGTAGCTTGGTGAAAGTGACCCCACAAGTACTACGAGTAGTAGGCCTACAACCTGTCCATCACAGATGGCTGGACTCAAAATCTGCTAGCCATGGAGTTCTTCTCATTACAGAAAACTCAGTGTGAGAAGAAGTACCAGTGTGTACATGCGTATACTTCAATACGTACGGCATCTACGGTACATCTAGAAGACTGTACACAAAACCCTATGGATACCAGTAGATGGCATTATTCTGTTATGAGCTACACGTAGATGCAGTCTTAATTTTTGTTCATATTTGGCCAAATATACCAATTTTTTTTAAATGACAAGACACGACGACCACAGTCTGTCACAAACTTTGGACTTTATAAATGTTAATAATCGTCAGTCATTTTGCCAAGATTCATGCTAAAGTCCGGCACAACACCATACCCCAAGACATTGGCGCCCCGTACTAGCACCGAAGCAGACACCCACTCCCGGGCAGTAGAGGCCCCTACACCCGAAACCCATGCCCCACACCCAGGCATTAGGGTCTTCTCCCTACCCGAAGCCACCCTCCCTTCCCCTTGGCGTACTGTAAGGGTCCCCTGGACCCGAACCCAAGATTTCCCACCAATTCCAGGATCCAACACCTTCACACAACACCGCACACGATGAGTCACACAACCCAGGAATCCTGTTCTACGCTCCACTGCTTCCGGAAAGTTATAACCAGCTATCCAGTCCAGTCCGGCAAACTCTCCTAAGGACGGCCAGAGCACGCTGGCCAAAACGTCGAGTTTATACTCACCGGTTCCTTTAAGAACCACACCTTGTCCAAAAGAGATTGATTCTAGGTGTACCCACAGACCCACTTCTCATGTTTCATCCACCATGCAAAGCTTCAAATCTTACTTAGTAACAAGTACAGAACACTACATATGCCATCCAGTAGTGTGCACAGAAGTTGATGTGTAAAGATGCCTTTCCTTGTCCACGTCAAAACCCGTCAAAAGCACTGGAGCGATTTTGACGGCAGGAAACAACGCACAAGTGTATTATGTTAATGGCGTCAATTTCTATGTTCGTCAATGTGAAACACACGAATGCATTGTACCGGTACAGTGCATAAAACGCACCCCAAAAATATACATGTATTTACATATAAAAAAACGTTATGTACAAGCAATGCACAAAACTGTGACAGATATTCACAGGACGGTACCGTACGTCCTCCAATCGTGACCCCTAAACCGCATCACCAATGCAAAGTACATGTACATGTGCAACTTTGGTATTCCATCTCTGGTAGCAAAGTCCTGTAGTTAACGATCATTCTTCACAAGACACAAAGCTACGCACAAGGTAGTCACGCTGCACCTCAGTGTCCTTTGCCCAAAGCCGAGGCCAAAGAGGAATAATGCTGCAATGCAGGAACTTCGGGAAGCGGGTATGGAGCTATTGTGGTTAGTGCCTCATAAGATACTGTACAACGTGTGGGTAGGGTTTGTGCAATCGCCTTCAGAATCACCGGTGTTTGTATTTGTGATATAGACAGGAAAGTTTTTCCTGGAATGCATATAAAGACTGGGCTGAGCAAAAACACACAAAAAATTGTTTTTTTTCCTTGCAGGGGCAGCTTCCACTTTTTTCGGGGGGGGGGGGATATTCGGCTTCAAAAATCAAAACCAGATGAAAAAATCGGAATCAAATCCTGCCACCAACTTCCGTAACTGACAAAAGCAAATTTACCAGTGCATATTTGATGACAAGGAAACGTTACTGTACATGTACATGTACTTTAATGCATGTAACGTGTGAGAAAACCTCGATGACTATATGTACATTCAGGGAATTATTTTGTTTTGTTTGGAAAGTCCAAACTAGTTACCATGGTTACAGGAGTAAAAAGTTGTCTCCATAACATTTTTGGTATCCGCAACATCTGTATTTCGACACAGGATACCAGGTACATGTAGTCTAAACAACAACGGAACATGTACGTGGCAAAACAAGTCATCAATGCTGTGAAAAACAGGGCAACATCCTTTTCCGGCGTGGATCATCACTACTATGAATACTGATAGGTCCGAGTGCCTCAGACTCAAGAAAACCTGAGCAGAGAATGCCTTACCCCATGTTTGATACCGTCAGGGGTGACTTGGGAATAAACCAAGCAAAACAGGAGGTAACACAAACAGCCAGGAATGAAGAACTGGATCAGGACCTGGTCCAAAACCAACAGCACCTCGTTCGCCACAAAGCAGTAGCTAATATAGACATCCTCCATGACTGCTCCGCCTGTCTACCGTACATGTATGAAACACAAGTGACTGGCTAAGGCCAGTTCACCTTGTTCACTGGCTTGCAGAGAATGAAACCCCGCCGTGCCATTTCACAGAGATTATCAGCCCTTGTAACGAAATGACCACTTTCACTCAGCACAAAACCAAATTCACTTCGTGGTAAAAACTGAAAGCGCTTAATGAGGGTCACACTGTTTTTCTTCCTTTCTTTCTTTCAAATTACTAGGTCTCAGGTTGTGAAATCATAAATTCAATCCATGTGTTTAGTCTTAATTTCTATTGATTTATCACTTCCTCCGTTTCCAACACCAATTTGGAAATCGACACCCAAAGATGAGACTCTCAGTGACGCAAATGCGCAATTTACATACATGTACATGTAGCTATTGCTATAAGTGATGAAATGGACACTGCACTAATGGCATAAAGTGCATGTATCCCCTACACAAGAAAATGTGTGCAGGTACAAAATAACAGGTGCATCTGGATTTAGTGTCAGCAGATAAAACGCATACATGGTGAAGACATATTCAAGTTTTCCCTGATCACACTGGCACATGTACCTGGTAGTAAAAGAAACTGAAATTAATCCTCTTTTTCAAACAAGACGTCATTCTCATTTAGTTTTTTAATACATCGTTTAAGTTCTTTACCTAACAGTTCTGCATAAAATTTGGCTTTAAATACTAGTCTGAGCCTGACGGACCTAGCCCTACAAATTACTACTTCTGGCTAGGGCACCATCCACTGCTACTCGTACAGAGAACAACAAAGCCATGCATTCACAGAGCACTGCCAGAGCACTGTCTTTGTATTTTATGACTTCAGAGGACAATAACATAACCTTCCCCAAACCGCACAGAATTAAGCAGTAGTAAAGTGTTTCATTCTGTGGGGATAGGTCTGGTAGGCCCATCACAGCTGGCTTTTGCATTGGGTTTGGCATACATGTACCTCAGAAAAACAAAGTCCAACAGCCTCTGTGAACAAAGTCCCATATGGGTGTTTAACTTTGTGTGAATGGGGAAGGTTTGGGCCAACAAACCTTGGGCGGTTAGGGATAAGGTCATGTCCTCTTACATTTTACTACTAAGTACTGTAGTACTTGGTAGTATTCGGGGTTGTCAGGGTTAATTGGATCTTCTCCTGGCAATAACACCAACCTAAACAAGTACAAGCTGTCTCCACTACGTGGAGCTAGTCCCTAGGCAACAACCCCAAGGCCTACATGTACCTTAGGCTATGGCCCCTGGTTTCTAAGCAGTAGCCCCAAGGCCTTTTGAGAATAAAACTAAACTACCACACACTGAACTGGTTAAGAAGAAACAAAGCTGAAGAACATTGGCACTGGATGGTACGTGTAAATGCACACAGGTGAGAATTTACACAAAAAAGTGAGACTCAAAATTCCCATAGTCATGGAAGCGTTGTCATAGTTACAAACATTTAGGAAAGACGTACATGTACTTTGAAAAGTACATGTACCTCAGCCGAGCACTTTGTCCAAAATATGAAGCTTTCAGATGAAAATTAATCTGGGAAATTAAAAGCTTCTTTTCAGACAGTGTAGCGAAACAGTTTTACCCCAAATGTTAATAAGCATCTCACACACACAAAATAAACTGGACAATCACAAACAAGTGTCTGCAATTTGAAAGGTACGGTACAGGTGGGCAGCACACACTGTTAGGCAAACATCGACACTGTTACAGCTAAACAGCATTCTCTCTGACATTCACAAGACAGATCTGCTGCTTCATCTAATGTCGATTAAAACTGACAAGAAATATATAATCATCCACAGACCATATGGGGAAACCGAATAGGCGCTTGAATGTCATTATGAAGATGAACAAAGAAATTGATTGGAGAGTGATTTGAGCCTCTGGAGCGCTGTTCCGGTGCTCCACCAACTAGGCTTTCCAGCCTACATGTACGTTGGTGGCTCCTCCTCCTGAGTGATCCCCGTTCACCACTTCCCAGGCTGCATCGTGTATTTGGGACTGGATCCCTGGCTATACACGTATGGTGTTTCATGTTTTACGGCTTCTGACTAGCACCCCTGAACAGAGATATTGACAAAGGGGAAGAGTCGCCAACACAGGGCTGGATGGCTCAGTTGGTAGAGCACCGCTGTTCCAGAGGCCAAAGTTCACATTTCACAAAAGTCAATTTCTTTGTTCATCTTCATAAGAAAAATACAAGCACACAAACAAATCCCCCTGCAGAGTGAGTGATCAAAAAAGGAACTGATTGACTATAACTTCCAACATCCTCCAAGTGGTTTTGAGACTGCAGCTATACGGCAAAAGAGATGTGGCTGAGCATGAATGACGCACTGCGTCAAGGCCTTGGGCCACACCTTGCATCAAATTTGGACCAGACTAGAATGGAAATCACCCACACTGTTCCAGGATATGTCACTACCTCGAAATACCGTACATCGACAGGAGCTGCCAGATGATTTTGAAGGAATGAGGTAGTGGTCATCCCTCTAAGAAAAACATTTTTAAAAAATGGAGGACTTTGGAGGACTGACAATGACTGAGGCAGAATCCAATAGAAAACAGTTGGAGGATTTTATACCATGTCGGATTAAGGTTGCATCCTAGCAAAACTGGAAAGGGAGACAGGGTACCGGTAAGGTCATCAAACTTAAACCTTTTGCGAATTAAATTGGAAAAAAATCTGGTACACCAAGTTTAATACCTGATTGCACATAAACACAACCATTTAAATTCTGCAGACTAAAGACACTGTTGCTATGCCTCGTGATTCGGGGCAAGCTTTTGCATAGCGATCACCACCTCTGGAATGGACTGGTTCCTTTCTGCTATTCTTATCCGTTGAAAACAGTGTATTGGTGCATGGCCTGTCTTATGTAAATAAGCAAAAGTTTGCCACGAATCACAAGGTATAGCAACAGTGTCTTTAGTCCGGAGAATGTAACTTGCATATGTTCATATGATTTTAAAGAACTCAGTGTACCAGATTTTATTCAAATTGAACTCGCAAAAGGCTTATATTAAAAACAAAACAAGAGACTTTGTGGACCCAGATTTGAGCGACTCACCTCATCCGATTCAGAGTCACTGAATTCCGATGCTGAGCTGGACGGATCCACCAGATCCGGCACGTCGTCCAAGGTGACCCTCTCTGTCTGCTTGACCTCAAACCAATCTTGCTGCACCTCCAGGTCCTTGATGTAGGGGTCTTCGGGGTTATACTTCTTGCAGTAGTCGATGGCATGGGAGTTGGACAACACAGCACGCTTCTGGTAGCCCAGCTCAAAGAGGGACTGGGCGAACCGATAGTGGCCCTGTGTTGGGAGGGGGGGAGGGAGAGTCGGGAAGGGGAACAGCACATCAGTGGCTCTGACCATACAGAGCGCTAAGTCTCAGAGCAAAGTGAAGGAAACTCCATGTTTGTGCAACAACCTATGGAAAATGTTATGTCTTGCTTTGACGCTACTACATGTACGAGCATACATTTACATGCTTTTATATGGTGGAAAGTGTCAAGCGCTAACCAAAGAAAAATCCTACATGTAAATGCACAATCACTAAATGGGTATTTTCTTTTGCTTGGTGTAAGCAACACAAACACATGTTTCGCTTTAAGTTTATAGTGCATCATAATACTGGAATCGATAAAAAACAAGCTTATTCTTAGCATGCATTATGTACTGCAAAGATGTATGTACATGAATTCACAATGTCTGACACTAGGCCTCGGGGAAATTTGATTTTACCCCTTGCACTGGAAAAATGCTTGCGGACACACTGTATGTATGCGGTGGACAACGAATGAAATCAATTAGAAAAATATATGGAAGTACTGGTGCATGTACATCAAGCGTGATTGTGACCATGTTCATATCAATGTTGTAGTCGAGACCACTGAAGACGTTCACAAGACAGGCACAAGACCAGCACAAGACCTCCTGTCAAGCCACAAGCAATTCAACTGAACTGCAACAAAAGCATTCCTTTGACATTGTTCGCACTGTTACTTGTGACTAGTCTTGTGAATGGTCTTGTGTCAGGTCTTGTGATGGTCTTGTGTCTGGACTGGTGTCTGGTCTTGTAGCTGGTCTTGTGTTTGGTCTTGTGGCTGGTCTTGGGTCTAGTCTTGTGTCTGGTCTTGTGTCTAGTCTTGTGTCTGGTCTTGTGATGGTCTTGTGTCTGGTCTTGTGTCTGGTCTTGTGTCTGGTCTTGTGTCTAGTCTTGTGTCTGGTCTTGTGGCTGGTCTTGTGTCTGGTCTTGTGATGGTCCTGACTACAACACTGGGTCAAGTGTTAATCAAACATTTGACACTGTATACACGTACCTGAAACGGAGTGTTTTGAATGTACTTAAAGGTTGAAAGTTCATGGCAATTTTTTCTCAAACGTGATTTCCAATAATTTTTTCTCATCTCAAATTCAAGAGACTAACCTTTGACCATGTGAGATTAAGAGTGATAGCCCTCTTGGCGTCAACCAAGGCATGCTTAAATTTCTTCACACAGAGGAAAGACGTGCAACGATTACTGTAAAGAATTTCATCGTAGCGACTCTTGCGGATGGCCTTGCTGTATTGGTTAATGGCTCTGCCGTAACGCTTATGCTTGTGTTCTTCACTACCCCTATTCTTATAGCCTTCCACCTCCTGCGACACATAAAGGCAAAAATTCATGCATCAACTGCCGAAGTAATGGATGATTGCCACCTGTACCTCATATACACAGGTCAAGGATTTATTGCACATTATCGAGTTACGAGACACCATTTATACTTTCTGTTATCTCAACTCTGCCGTGGTGTTGTTAATTGGAAAGCAATTTAATCTTGTTACACGTAGACGATTTATACATACGCAAGCAAATAATTGTGTGTTGGAGCAGTTCTGAATATTACGTTTCAAACTAAAACAAAGTATAGGTAGGAAAACTGACAACATGTAGGTGCGTACAAATCAACTGGAAAGACAAACAAAGAAATTAACTTTCAAACTGAATATAGAAGGGCCTCGGGAGAATAATGGACTGAGCAGAAGAGTGTTGACATGATTGAGCAACAGGGTGTACCAAAGTTGAACAAAGACCACATTTGCTCTCGATTATTTGCACATGAAACAGACATTAACTAACCCCCCTAGGCCCTTTTTGCTGGGGACCCTCCTCAATCCTCCAGAATCCTCCAATTTGGGGGGTGAAAAGATTAGATTCTCCCTCAATCCTCCAAAGTTTCTTGAAAATGTTACCGGCACTTGGAGGTGTGCCTATGGCTTCAATCCTTCAAAATCTCCGGCAATTCCTGTCATTATGTTGAGGCAGTGCAAATGGCATTCTTGAGCAGTGCGGTTGACTCAAAAGAAATATCGGGCTGAATTCATGCATGACTGAGCAAGAGCAACACAAGGTCATACCCATGACCTTCATGCATGACATCCTTTGCAATAAGCCAAGCACTTTTGCCGTTCATCCTCAATCCTCCTCAATCCTCCAAAATACTTCAGGCGATTTTAGGAGGATTGAGGAAGGTGAGGGTTAGCATCCCAATACTCCTACATGTGGGGCTCAATGGAAAAGTAACTAAATAACACTTGACACACGACCTGCGTTTGCTGCATTCTATACAAGTGATAAAGAGCGTATACAAGTGAACCAACAAGGTCTGGTACCTAGAGTCTAAGCATCTCTCATATGTACTACTGTACCTACCTCTCTGTCTTCTTTACATAAAATTGTCATTTCAAAATGATGGTCTTTCTTTCTTTTAACCGTGTCGCAAGCAAACTGAACATCTGCAAAACAGGGAATTTATCCAGTAATTAAGGAGAGCTAATTTTTTTTTCAATGCAATAAGAAATAAACCAATCATGTAAAAAAACAATCACAACTCAGTTCACAAGTAAACAGGGGATTACCAGTTGAAAGCAATGCTGTATATCTTTAGCAAGAGCTGTGTAGAGAAGTTGTGCCAACTTCTGACTTAGGAACCAAAATGGCTGTTTATTATCTGTGCAGTGCAGCATACCAGTATATGTACATGTACATCTACATGTATTGTGCTAATTGTCCACATGCTGTGCACTGACAAATAATCCACCATTTTGGTTCCAATAATTGAGACACTCATGTCGCAACTCTCTCTTTCAAACAGCTCTGTCTTTGGCCAGCCTGTGACTTATAGTGAAACCAGAAGAAGTATGACGGACTCACGATTGACTTGTAAAGACTGCCAAGCAGCTTGGAAATCCTCATACAAATCACCTGCAAGCTTACTTTAGCATGCCATTGCATATTTTCAGACTTTCTGTGCAACCGCTCCTTCAGATATTCATCAAATCATTACACCTACACATGTACCGTACATTGTGCACAGCCATGTTCATTTACAGTACAAATGTACATGTACAATGTACACGTTGATATAAATGTGCCGTATATTTCCCATCAATGTATCAAAGCACCAAACTTTCACAGGCTCACTTACAGGAGTAGACTACCATCATAAGAGCTGTCTTTGATTGCTCAGTAGAAGGAGAATGCCGTTCCCTGAAGTAACGATCACCAAGAAGGAAAAGAGAAAAAAAAGATGAAAAAATTAGCCAACTTATCATAAAATATCTGGCCTTTTTACAATGAAATAAATTGACACTGTGCTACAGGGGTGAGATTACAAGTGGACCATGAAAATTTCGTGAAATAGTCACCAGAGATATTGAAGGAGCCACAGCAGCGTAGGTTCTTATACAGCTGGGTTTGCTTATAAAAAGCACCCTGAAATTACCCATTTCTTGAGTTTTACGTCCACTTTTCGTAAAAACTGACTGGTACACTCTGGACTTTCCAGATTTGTAAAGAGATTGTTTGAAAAATCAGGGCAAATCCTGACAAGCCACACCCTTGGTACCGGTATGGAGGTTATATATGCAAGGCAGCCATCATCCCGGTCAGTGTTTGTTTGTTCCATGAGTAGACCTTTGTGCGTATCCCTCCGTAATAAAAGCCCTAACCGGGCAGATGGCTACCCCGCACAACCACTACAATTGACCCAGATGTACCTGTACATGTACCAAGATCATTCCAAATCCACCGATTCTGTGAGGCCCAGAAAGTATGTCTTGTTGATACCAATGTACACTACGTGCCCAGGAAATGCCAGATAAAAGCATTTTTGAGGGGGTTACAAGGTTGATACATGTACATGTACATGTACCTAAGGCCATCAACCATGCAGTGCCTTGTGAGGGGTGAATATACATGTAGACCACTTCTCATTTGCCTACAACTTGTATGGGCAGCTACATGTAAGGTTTAAAAAAAAGTCCCCTTCTGGTTGGTTTCAATTTTTTTCTCAAGTTCATTCAAAAGTGTCCTCTGCATGTCCCGTTGCGTTTGAATAGGGTTGTATCGGTATTTTCATTTACTATTTATGTCTACGTACCGGTAGTGGTACGTGTGTTATTATAGTAACTGGTGTTTGGATAGCTGTGTGGGACATTTACGTCACTTTGAGAATTTGTGCTGACGGCCAGCCATGACTCAGCAGCTACACATCTACATGTACTTGTCGGACAACCATGACTGTGGCGTCAAAAGGAGTTATGTACCGGTACCCGTACAAGCAACAAGGACATACGGTCTGTTTGTTTCACCCGAGTCCGGATCGAGATCAGTGATCTGAAGTTGGCTCACTAGAAAAAAAATCACCAGATCTCGCCTACTGGTAGCATTGGGATCACCGATTGAGATAGACGATTCACTTGAAAAGCAGGCCTCATATGGAGCTGTACAAGTGCATATTATCAGAGTCAACTTTAATGGTGTGACAAGTTTCAAAGGAGACTTCCCGCTATCTGGGGAAAAACAACAGAATTGTCAACATTTGTCCCACACTCACCAAAGTCTTTGAAAAGATACTTCTTCTTCAGCCAATGCTCTGGCTACAGCAAAATCAGTTTGCTACAATTTGAAAAAAAGGAGACACAATTCAATAGAAAATCAATGCACCTAAAAAATGGTTTTCCAATGGATTTTCTGGACACAGAAATCAAATTTTGCAAAAGACAGGATACGCTGAATATATGTAGGTCAAACAAATTCAGCAGTCTACCTATGAAGGTAATTTTCACCCATAAAAAAAGATAAAACTATCAACTATGAGCTCAAGCAGGCACAGTACAGGCTTTGAATGTTCTCTGTCATTTTCAAACCCAATGTGTAATTTTTGTCACTGTTCAAATTGATAAAGTTATTTGTTAAAACAGGACGGAAAAAACCTTGATATAAACTGTTTCATGTTGCTCAGAGTTACAGATATTTTTTTAGGATCAAAAGCTCAGGCACCCACAACTACATGTACATGTGTGTAACGTCTTTGAAAGAGAGAACCTGATAGTCATGGGTGGGTCACACATCACAGTTTGAGTTCAGGGACAACTCCAGTGAAGGTACACGTAAATGAAAAAAAAAGAAAAGAGGTAGACTCATGCCTGTGAAAGGGTAGCTGCAATCAATTAGTTTTAATACAAACCTTGAAACAGCACTGTTGTGTCTGAGTTAATCTTATTTTTAACTTTTGCTTCACAATTGAAAGGGCGTTCTGCTGCCTATTTGCTTTCTGTGCTAGTTCAATATTTATCAGCATAACTGCGACATCGCCCCAAGAGGAAAGCCTGAATGTTAGGTCGGGACACAAAAAGCCCTGCATCTGTAGATTTTGCGACACTACATTTTCTTTTCTTTGCTGAATTACTGTTAATTATGTGCACAGTGAGTGCCAATACCGTACTTTTCTCAGAAAAGTTTTCCGTGTGTAAATTCCGGGTTCAAAATTGTAACGGAAAAACCTGAGCAATGAACTGTGTCTTCCCTGGATGACATCAAATCAACAGCACCCCCAGTTGTCCAGGAAAGCATGGGTAATTTCAAGTGTTTAAAAAGTGCATTTTTTCAGAGCATTGAACCAAACGGGGGTGTAAAATAACATTCAAGAAGAGTACAAAGTTGCGGAAAAATTGAGTCTAAGAAAATTCATTGCAGCTATCCTTTACAAGCGGAACTTTCCCACTGGTTTCACAACCAAATTCAGGATACAAAAGTAAAATACATGTATTGGGGAAAGTCATTTCGTCAGATAATGGCTGTATATTGAAAGGACCATTGTGCAAGAGAGCAGTTGGTTTAATGAGCCGGATACGAAAACGGCCTCCAGATTTACAGGACAAATGAAGGCTCTCTTTCATGGTAGGGAAGATTACCTTTTTCTTTTCACATTTTTCACGGTATTTGGGTCGTGATAATACATGTACGGTATATGAACTCACCTTATCCATACTAACCGCCAAATTCATGAAACGTGGAAAATCAACCCCATTTGTCTGACAAAAAAAAAATTGGAAAATTTCATCCATCATATTAACAAACGTGTCCAGACTTCCGAGAGAGATTTACAAGCAACACAAGAACCAGTACAATTGCTCATTTCACTTTCCATACATCAAATGACTCTACACTACGAATCCGAATATTTCCAAACAACGATCGAGCCTGTCTAACGCAATAGCAGAGGATCAAAAATGATATTGCATACCAGCTGTATACAAGTTAATTGGTTAATGTACTAAAAACACAATTGAACACACGTACGGTACATGTACAATGTACATGTATCATTTGCTCTTGATTATTCAGCATCTGATTGCAGGAATTCCCCCAAAACTTGGGCTGGAGTGGCTTCACTGGCTCCTTTTACAGTACATGTGTTCATCTAACTGTCTAATTGCTATGAAGACACAAGAAAATGGGGGGGGGCTTGTTTCAATGTCATTTTCCTTTAACTTCCAAGAGCAGTACAGTACTTGTCCACTGGCATATTCAGAGCAGGTCTTGACAAGTCTGTGGCACCTGGCGTATACGTACATGTACGTACAGTGTACACTGTACCGGTACTTTGGGACACGGTGAAGCAGCGTTTTGTTTTTAGGGGGTCTTTTTTAATGCACGTTGGAATATGACAAATCACACCTACGTGTACTTTTGTAGGCATGTCCTAAATCCCTCACCCAAAGTGTTCGATTGATGTACCGGTAATTACATGTAGAAGATTAAACAAAAATATAGGTACTTACTAAAATCTGTGAGGAAAGCAGGTGGAGTAAATCTTTCAATAAATCTATTTTGTCAAATTCCTCAACTTCAATAGGTTCTACTTCTAACCATTTTCTGCAACCAAGAAAAAAGAAACAAACATTAATTATGCTCCAAATATGAGTTAGATTTGCAACAACTTTACGAGAAAAATTGTACATGGCATTCGAACCACTTTTCACAACGTCCAATGCACAAACTGGGCTGCCATTTTGCCCACACACTTTTGTCCCCTAAACAAGGCACTTTGTTTGCATGCTTCATTTGTCAGTTGCTGATGCATTTTTCTTCAGCATCCAAACTAATGCCTCTGCATCAACAGGTAGGAGGAAAATACATACATTACATGTTGTTTGCTACCGGTGCATGTACATGTACGTGGACATGTACCGGTACATGTATATATATTTCAAAGTGTAGTAGGGTAGACCTACATGTACATGTACACAAGATTCTGTATGGTTTGAAATGAGAAATACAAAACAAGAGCAGGAAATTTATAACCTTTACATGTACACGTACAATAATGTAAAGTACCGGTATATTGATCTACATGTACATGCATCAGTACATGTACGTGTACTTGTACTTTTCACAACTTTCATTACAAGTACATGTACACGTATGGTAGACGTACTGGTAGTCTGGTAGTATACAGTAATATACATGTACACCAGCTATAAAAACTTAATGGACAAAAGCACGCAGCATCTAATAATAAATTTTCCTTTGGGGAAGATAAAAATTTAGGGGGGGTACAGCCCCCCCCCATATAATCGCACCTAGTTACAACCCCTTCATGTACAATGTACCGGTACAACTACATGTACATTTGTAAGCCTACGCATACATTTACATATTTCCCAAACCGATTGCACAGTATGTCACATGACAGAAGGGGAGATCCCCTCACTGATTGCAAAACATCCACCAGCATACGTTGTACATGTGGGTCAATTTACCCAATACACCTACCAATACATGTACACTGTACATATGCACATGTACCTCTAGTTTACGAAATATGCAAATATCTGAATGGCCACCACTGCATGTTAAGTTGTTTTGGATCAGGGGTCCTTTCCTGACAGATGTATTTAGCATTAGTTCAAAGTTGAACACCCAAAAGATATTTGTTTGTATAACTTTGTTATTCTTTAGATTACTTTGAGTAGAAAGGCGGGTAATTCAGTGAGCTATTATTTTCATTTACAAGTAATATCCTCTCTTTGTGGGGAATTACAGCTCCAACTTTTAAAATTACAAGTTTAAGTTTATTTTATCCTTTGTCAGTTCTTCATTTTCAATATGGATCACTTGATTTTTCATGGCTCTGCAAAATCAATGTTACCAGTAGTTTTAAATAGTGCCCATGATTTCCAAAAAAAATGTCTGTTTTTCAAACTGTGCAGTGTGGTTTCAATGACGCACCGTAACCACTGGTTACTGCATGTAAATGAAACCACAAACAGCTAATTTGGAGTTTCAATTTCCACTTTACCAACGTTCATCCCTCAAATGCACTTGGTATCAAAGGTGAAATGTTTTGTAGGGAACTATGGAGAATATTACACAAAGTTGAATCTGCACTTGAGCTTAAAACCATGCTGAACCCAACAAGCTTGTGTAGGATTTCAAAGGTCCCTAGGGGGTTAGGGTTAATAGAAAAGAGATCAATCTACTGTAAATGTACAATGTATGCACGGTGACAATGATCTGAAACTACGATAAAAACGTTAAAAGATGTCCACATCTACTGTACAGGTACAGAACATCTATGTAAATGTACGGTAGATCTGTAACAGAACATGTAATTTGGACAGTATGGATCCAACTAGATTCTGCATGATCTAACCAGTCCCAAAGGGTACGGATTAATAAGACAATTGAAACAATTTACATCTACACCAGTGCCATATACATGTACTATTAAAAAAGTAAACATTTAAATAAAAAACAACCAAATGAAATCCTGAATTTTTATAAGTCATGAGCAATGAAAGTGGGGCCAGACAAATAGGGTTAAACGAAAACAATTTGGTAAAAATAAAGTCTCCTTTCAGATGGTGAAAGAAATGTCCCAAACCTCTTCCTATACCCTACCAACGACAAACATTCTCCAAGAAAAACGTAGGACAAGAGCAATGAAAGTGTGTGGTTGAAAGCTGACTAGCAGATATACCGGTAAAGACAAATGGTAAAGATGCTCTAGTGAACAATTTTCCTCTTGACAGGCCATTTGGGTCATTCTATAAATTCGGGGTCCAAAAGTGTGACATTTTTGGGTGCCCTGTTATACCTGAACTGTGTAATTTGGCACGGACATACATGTATGACTGAAATTGATTTCAAACTGCTCGTATTTTTAGTTGCTTGGCAGGTACATGTACCGGTAATTTGCTTTAATTTGATACTCTTGGAAATTAGAGACTTTGTTCAAACTTAATCAGATGTGACAGGGCCACGAAAAAAAATTGGATCACTAATTTTCTAGAATTATCCGTTTGCTTCTTGCTATGAGAAAACCTTGCATGAAAATTAGAGAGGAGTATCAACCTTTCAATAAATTGAACTGAAATAGGAAAGGGAACAATTAATTAAAAAACTTGATCGAACACCTGCGGGGCTCAACGCAAGATACCTGAAGCTTCACCTCCTAGCCTGAAATAACAAAAGTGCAGCAAGCATACAGTAGTTCACTTCACCACTACCACTACTCCAGCATACCGCATCAGACCACAAAGCCACCGTGGGCACAGGTGCTCAGGATTACATGTACCGGTACATGTGGCAGCCAGTGATGAATTGTACTTCATGAACAAAAGCCAGCTACAGTATGTCAATAGATGGATCCATATGCCCTGCTGAATTTTGTAGAAGATACAGTGTACCAGGTACATCCATGTGTCAGTGGAAAAACCCCCTGAGCGCTTGAACGCTTGAAAGAAATATCACATGGCAGCTCCCGGTAAGTACTGTACATGTACTGTCTTATCTGGCTATTTTTTAAAACAGCACTGATTGCTATGGCCTGATGAACAACAAGAGTACAGGTTCCAAACATGCAGCCTCCTTTGGCCACTTCATACAGATGGATGCTTGTGTCATCCTGAATCCATTCTCTGTGAGTTTCAGATTTTGGTAACACATTCTAGATATCTGCGTATTCAAAGAAGCGGTCAACTGGTTGAACTGTCCAACTGGATGTACGGTGCATGTACGGTACTCAGCTGTTGTGCTTGTACATACATGTACATGTGCACATGTACGTGTACACACACACAAGTGTGTAAACGCCTTCAATCGTGGACTCCCTATTGTTCCTCTCTTGTTCATACTTCAACTTTTTCGGAAGACCTCCCATATGTTTTGTACACGTTTTCCAACCGTGGACGCTTCGGCAACCGTGGACCCTACTGTCCCCTATTGTTATAGGCCCACGATTGAAGGAGTTTACACACTCACCCTTACATATGTACCAGTATACTTGTGGGGTATCTCCTTTTTTCTCGTGTACAAAACTCCCACACAATACCGAAAAAAATTTCAAATCACTGCCATTTCAACCAAATTCAGTTTCCTGGGTCGAAATTTTGACTGTACATGTCTATGTCCCTTATGTAGAACACTTCAATTTGCGACGGATGAATGGCACTTGAAAATTCCTCCTTTTTGAGTATATTTGAAATATCTACATGTATTTCTTGAAATTCTTGTGGGGTACCACTTCAGTACCAGTGTTATGTTCAGTGTTATGGGGAGACCTCTTGAGACCGTCACGAGATCCCGCAAGACCATGACAAGACCAACATAATACCTCTAGTCTGAATTCAAGTCCTCAGATGAACTGTGACAAAAGCATTCCTTTGTCGTCACTCACCCAGCTACATGTACATGTACACTGTACTCGTGACTGGTCTTGTGACTGGTCTTGTGATGGTCTTGTGACAGGTCTTGTGTCTGGCCTTGTGAAAGTCTTATATAATGGTCTCATTTACAAAACTGAGAATAATACCACACCCAAGGCAGTTAATTGTTGGACAATAGTGTCCTTTAAACAGGCAATGCATACATGTGCATGTGCTGACTGTGATTTTCCAACCCTCTCTGACATGACCATGTTACATGTTTATCTGGTTCATACAGTACTTCAGGCAAATGTGACATCACAAAACATCTGTATCAAGATTCACACAAGTTCAAATGTGATTAACTTTTGCAAATTCAAAGTGCAAATATTTGATCTGCCATCACAAATTCACAATGTTCTTTACTTTTGCACTAAGCACAAACCAGCCTTTAACTCATTTCTGACAAATGAGTTTTACAATATACATGTAGACCGGTGCCACATTTAAACTGCGGATATCTTCGTAGGAAACTCACACATAATACTCACTCTATATGAGGCTTAAAGTCCGCCTCTGCCATCCACGCCCGCCACTTTGGGGGTAGATAGTCCATGCCATATAGATAGGGCGCCATCGCCCGCATTCTTAACGTCCGAGCAAGCGGCCTGTATCTGTCTTCATTGCTTATGGTTTTCAGCCACTGCTGGCATTCTTTTTTGCTCTGTACAAAGAACGAAAAAGGGGGAAAATGCATACTCAGAGTCACTTGCACATGGGTACAACATAAAGAGTGCAAAAAATAGACCAAAAACATAAGGACATCAAGATGGGTACTTTTTATAGCATTGATGTGGAACACGGTCCGTCAAGACCAATAGGAAAGCATACCCATAAACAAACGTACATGTACATGTATGACATCGTTATGTTTTACATGTGGGTCATTCTATAAATCAGGGGTCCATGTTTTTTTCATGTCCCTGTGACATCTGACACGATTTAGTAAGTTCAGAACACATTCTCTAATTTCCAAGAGTGGAGAATTAATGCAAATTACCTGCCAAACAAATATAAATAGTTTGAAATCAATTTCAGCAATATTTCTATGTCAAATTAAACAGACTTATAACAGGGACACAAAAAGTCATACTTTGGGACCCCTTAATTTGTAGTATGTATATATTTTTAGGTCTATAGAGAGTTTCTGAAGATCCATGTACATGTGTTTCTCGCAATGCTCTTACATATACAACAGCATAAAAGTGCACCTGTGAATCCTTTACGGTTTACACTTCGTGTATAGTGCAGTTTTTGGAGGAAATTAAGAGCATATCACGGTGATGTATGTACAGTACATGTACACATAGCTTCAAGCTACCGGTAGTTTACACAGTGCATCACTTTATAGTCATTTTCAATTTCCAACTTCTCCATACAGTACAGTACTCAAGGAATAGTTCAGAAGTGTATTTGGCAAGACTATGATGTACATTTGTAAACTTTCCCCAACCTGCACTGTCCTTTCACCTGGTCAAACCTTCAAATCTTGCTAGTGGCTATTCATGTCAGTACTTACCATTGACAGAGAATCCTCCATTATTGAAAATCAGGATATCTGAAATGAAAACAGGATATAAATAACAATGATTTTTATCACTTGATGCATTGTATCAAGCTTTCCAACAAATACATGGCCTACTGAGTGACTGACTGCAGAATACATTATCATACCCCAAACACACTAATTAAAGATTTCACAATGTGAATTTTACGTGTACTTAGGAACGTACTGTACATCGTCTAGCTATTCTACTCCTCGTAAAGACTCTTTGAAACTGAAATCTCGCTTCAGTTACTCTCAATGAAAAGTGAAATTTTGGAATCAAATAAAATCTCTCCATGCTCTGACAAATGAGGACACTATAACACTGTGTCGCTGTGATGTCACCGTTCACTCTGGGGGTCTTCTCCTCCAACTGAGAATCCTAAATATGCTGACTGAGGATATTTCTGAGAAATACACGTACATGGTACATGTATAATATGTACGGCTGGCAGGCTGACTATCTCAAGGCAAAATGAACTGATCACTCTTAAGACGAGAAAATTCTGGAGATATCTGATGGAATTACTACTCATACATGTACATGTAGCTCAGCCTAAAGACTGCCATAAATTTCATGGATGGTAATTAACGGCTTTGTGCAGGAATGTCGTAAACTAACGAATAAAATGAAGGGCAAAAATTTAACCATTTGCAAAAACCTGGTAAAGTACATGTGCACATGTACCATATACAATGTATGTGAAAATTAAGGAAGGAAATTAAGGCCAACTTGTAAATAACCTGAGTAGGTACACATGTCCCGATCCATGTGCAGTACGCAACAATGATTCAAACTTAGTACTAAAAGAGGGAAAAAATGTCACAGTTGAACCTCAACAACTACACAGCACAGTCACCTGCTAACATCAACAAGCTCATTACAAGCTGAGATTTCTCAAGCACATTACAGATCTGCTAATTCACCTGTGAGCTGAAAACCACACGACTCATCCAACGACTGACAATGGTCCAAAATGTGGCTTCTTGAGTTCAAAGTTAACCCCAGTTGATATATTAGGTCTGTGAGAACTGACTTTCATGAAGGAAATAGCCAGAAACATCTTTTTCCCGCCAATGTACTGTATTGCGCAATTGGGGAAACCCTACCATAACTGCATGTAGGGTATTCCCCTAGTCACTGAAAGCCACCCTACAGTCACATGTTCATTTGCCATATGGCACAAAAACCACAGACAAAATGAACAAACGACCTAACTCTATTCTGTGTATCAATGAAAGCTTTTAAAGGTTGACCAATTGATATCAAGACAGCATCAACTTGTGGTTTACTGCATGAACAAGAATTCTGTGAATTTCTAATTCAATGTATATGTACATGTACTCGTACATGTTCATGTCCATGAAAGTCAGGAAAGATAAGATGGAGATACCGGCAAAGATGGAAAATGCACATGTGTATATGAAAAACAACACACAATGATTAAATGTGCCCAACAAAACTCAATTTGGATCGGGCACACAGGCATGTGTGTGGACATGGCAAATTTAAAAGCAATAAAACGAGACCAAAAAGTCACCAGTTGGGACGGTACACTGTACCGGTACATACATGTCAAGTTCTTTAGGCCACTAACTGACTAATAATGGATTTTGTTTCTTTATTCCAATGGCCTTTCCGTTCAAAAGGTCAGAACCAATGTAAACTGTCCACATGTACGTGTACAAAATTCATCTGTACAAGCTACATGTAAATACAGTGAGTATACCGGTATATTTATATACATGTGAGCATCCAGTACTGGAACCAAGACTATCTACATAAAGGCTACTGACTGATACATGTACAACTACCTCTGAAGTCTATGTGTCACACTGACATTTCACCATTTCGGATGAGCTAAACTGATGTCATACAAATTATGTACACATACACGCACACTGATTTTGTAATCATAAACCTACAGAGTACTACGGTACATGTTGTCGTGTACCCGGTGAAAGGTCGGAAAAGAATAATTTACAGATATCATTCAGCGAAGCTTTTAATAGCACATGACAGTATTTGGGAAAAACACCATTTGATTTTATCGTACTGGATGTATGTGAACGTGTAAATGTATAAATAATTGAATCGAAAAAAGAAACATTCCACTTTTCAATAAAAGACTGAATATTAGTATTTAACCATTTGACACACACCCTACAGATTGAATGAAATTATCAGAGTTACTCTGTTTAAAACTAGGGTTTGCGAACACGTACAAGTCGTACATGTACTCTGGATGCAAACATCAAATAATTGTGGATGTTCAAATAAAGTGTCCCATATTATGGACGTGTACGGGTACATCACAGTGATAAGGCCAATCACCTGAGTACTAGACCTTGGTCCAATGAAGCCACTTTGAACTTCCAAAGAGTTACATGTAGAAACTATAAGAGACTACATGTACAAGTATGTATGTATGCATACACTGCTTGAAATAGCAGTAAAAGTATAACTAGAGACTGCAACCCCCGTGCAATACTTTAGCCTATCCTTGCAAACCACTGCAAACTGGCCAGAGCAGACTTTCCTGTGTGTCCTCGTATTGGTACTTGTACCCGTGTACTGTAACTCTCGAGTCCTTGGGTTTTTTCACAAAAACTTCTGGCAACCTGATTCTACCAGGATCAGAGGACTGATAACACCAAGCACAGCAGAGACACATGCACCCGCGAATGGGAAGGAGGGGTTACAACTTGGATAAGGGAGGGCAAGTCCACTGTACAGGTGTAATTGTCGATGTGGACAGCTTATGTGTTCCTTCCTCAGTGTTTAGCCTATTAACCCACTTCCCTTATGCTTACAAGGTGCACAGGTGCAAAACTTTCTCAGGAGCACATGTACATGTGGACGTACATGGACCCATGTAGATTTATGTACAGACAAGTCTTCAACTGTTCAAAACCTGAATTTCATGTCATCTCATGTGATTGTTAGGGGTTACATGTACATGTGCCATTCGCCCTGGTAGAAATCTCCCATATTCCCCTCACTTGCAGTCACTCTCAAATTACATGTCTGCAGTATATATTCATGTACCAGTAGCAAGCTCTATCTGCCCGGAGTGCCAGAGTATGATATGGCCAGACCACCATCAAATCCACCGTCCATGTACATGTACACCCAAGTGTGTATTTGCCTGCAACTGGGGACCCCCTATTGTTCCTCTTTTGTTTGTACTTTAACTTTTTTACAAGACCACCCATATGTTTTGAATCGGGGACCCTCTGTCAATCGGGGACCTTATTGTCCTCTATTGTTCAAGGTCCCCAACTGAATGCAGAGACAAACTCATGTACACTACAGACACTGCATGTGCAAGTAAATGTACCTACATGTACACAGAACTCAGTTTGAAAATGTACATGAACCGTGGCCATGCTGTTCCTTGCTCTATTGCTGTATGTGTGAACAGTTGTGCGTAAGTTGTGTGTAGGCCCTACATGCATGTACATGTCAGGCCAATGGAAAATTTTTCCACTGCCATGCACATGTGCATACAGTACCCATGTTATCAGCAGCTGGGGTTGCCATTACATGAACCGCCATTTTTAATCTTGTGCCTGGCCTGGTTTGCCCCTTGATTGTACATGTACACAACTCATCCCTAGCTGGTTTATACATCATTAGTGGAGACGTTCAATTATCAGGCAGCAGATCTGGTTGCATGTGCACTATCAGTACCAGGCAGCATGCATGTGCACTCCATGTACATGTACATGTGCACTACATGTACATGTACATGTGCACTCCACGTACATGCACATGTGCACTCCATGTACATGTACATGTGCACTACATGTACATGTACATGTGCACTCCATGTACATGTACATGTGCACTACATGTACATGTACATGTGCACTCCATATACATGTGCACTCCATGTACATGTGCACTCCATGTACATGTGCACTCCATATACATGTACATATACATGTGTGTGTGAGCAAGAGGAAAGTCCCTGCTATTTATGTGCCTCATTGGAAGTCTCTAAAAGGGGAGCAGGGAATTCCCATCCCAAACCCACAACCCACTTATGTAAAATAGTGCAGTCAGTGCCATCCAATCAGATAGCAGCTATAGGCTCTGTCCTCTTACTGATGCACTTCAGTGTTCTGATTGGCCGGTAACATGTAAGGCACAGCCAATTGGAATTTCCAAGAACTAAACCTGTACCGATATACTCGTATGTTTATCTAGGGGAATAACTTGTATATGTATACTTTTATGAATAATAATATTTCATGTTTGTTCGACAGGTGGCGCTCTTCAAGCTACATGTGCCAGCAGAGGCGTACCGGACACTACTTGGCATAACGAAGCACCGCATCGGTCCTTCCATCCCTTCTGGGAAACATGAGCAGAGAAGTGCAAGCAAATGCTTAATATAGATTCTGGGACTTTACAGAGAAATGCTTATGACAATTACAGTTTTGGATTTCTCACCTGGGGATTTTACCAGAAAAACTTGTATGCACCATGACAAGGACTCTTGAGCAACTACACGTATCATACTCGCAGTATGCTGTGGGGTTGGCGTACGTACAGGTGCGCCTGCATGTACTTCAACTGCAGAACTAAGTTGAACAGGGAACTGAGGTACAGGTATGGTATTACCAATAGGTCTCTTACATGGATTTGTCGGTGTTTTGTTAGTTTCACTAGCATCAAACTTGTTCTATCATAAAGTACATGTATGTGAGTTCATGCAGGCCTAGCGTACTGTACATTTGCCGGTATTTAAAACCCTCTTCAATCCTTCACCTGTTGGAGGACTGAGGAGTGTTAGGGTTAAATGTCCATGGCTAACACTAAGCTGTGGAACTTCATTCCTTCTCCTCTCCACCCACATTTCATTTAGTCATCGGCGGTCGGCAAGTCTGGACGGATCGATCCTTTCTTCAGGTAATGAACTTTGCGGGCACACCCCCCTCCCTTTACCGGTAGCCCTTTTTCAAGCAATGGCAGTCACCATACATGTACATGTACATGTACCGTAGGAGGGCGCTATTTGAAGTGGAGAAATTTTGAGTAAACACAAGATTTTACCCAGACCAAATAGCGCCCTCCAGTCCTAGTGCGTCCACCGTACATGTACATGCGCAAGTACACATACAGTACCTCAAATACATGAAGGTACATACCGTAATACTGATAATTCAAACCAGCCCAGAGAGGACCATGTTTGACACCTGCATGAACGGTACACGCACATGGAATGAAGGTGTACAGTCCATGTACACAATGTGCATACATGTATGTTCTGCTATGTACATGTGCTGCAGTCAAGTTCTTCAATATATCCCTTTATGATTCCATTCAGTCGCAGTCAATTTGTTTATCATTTAAGTGCTGACCAGTAAATGTGTACATTTCAACGTTACGCATGTACAACATGTACAATGTATGAGTTTTACTCTGCATACATGTGCACATGTATATTCAATGCATAACTTTTCTGTGATCATAGCTAACACTGCTGCAGGGGATTTGGAAATAAAATAATTATATAATTAACATATTTCATAAACCATGAATAATTTGTCGTCGTACATATAGAGTTCTTTTGAACACATATCATACACTATGTACACTACCTGTGCATGTAAATACATGCAGCTGGTGCACTGGTTTGAAACTTGATGGACCGGTGAGATGGACTTGCAGGAAATTATGATGGTCTCGACTTCAACACCGACAACTGTTATTGCAGTGATACACAACCATGACAACGTACATGTTCATGTTCACCTCTCACAGGAAAGTGTTTTATAAATGCACAGGTACATGTTTCCACCAGCACTTTATGAAAAATGCAAATGAGAAGATGTCACGACGACCTCCGACAAAGATGACAAAGGGAGAGCCGCTGGACCAATGCTAGAGCAAGGAAAACTGCCAACACGTCAGATGATAGTCATAAGCTTGGAAATTGCCAAATGTTGCATTGTAGACCTACATGTACAAGGTGTGATGTCCACTAGCACATGCAAACACAGCATGTCAGCATAAGAGGGGTCATTACTACAAGGCAATATCACCCAGGTTTGCTGAAATGACTGCTGCCTTCTCGGGGAAAGGAACATACTGGTAACTATTGTTCTTATTCACATTTTGGCCATTTACTCCAGGGTATTTCAATTTTGATGTGGACAGATAAATTCCAGTAACAAATATGTGATTCCCTACTTTCTTTGGGTAATTTCTAAAATAACAAACCTTCAGTAGATATTTTACAAACAGTTTTAAAGATGCGTAGTGCCAAAACAGCCTGAATTTCTTGTGCAACGTGATGACCTTTCACCACTCTGCTCTTGCCCTATGAAATCACTTGATGCACATGGCAGAGAATAATGACTTGCAATAAGTTTCATTTCGTTTCATTTATTTCATTCTTATCTTGGCCCAGCAAGCCAAATTGCAAGAATGTTACAGGTTCTCATTAAAATTCAAATTCACATGCACATTTAGCACCGATAGGGCAAGTCAGCCATAGCCAATTTATTCAGTGATACTTACGGAGTCTTTCTACCGACATCCGGTTTAGTTTTCTCTAGTTTTCCAGGAATCTCCAGTTAATGCAGCAAGATATGAGATGGAAGAATTGACTATTCCTATCGTCTGACTGAAAAATCGGGCAGGTGTTGGTGAAGTACTGAGCAAGGTCTATATATGGCACATGATGTCATTCCATTGTTCGGGTATGATTGAATTTGAACACCAGTGAGCAACCGTCGACCTTGCACTGTTCAGTTTTCTATGAGCTCTAAATAGCAAATGGTAAGCGTGTAATGTGCCCCATAAAAAGTACTCCAGTTTACCCATTCACGACCAAGACACACACATATCACAACCCATGCTTACATGTAAAAAAGGTGCTGGTATTGTAATGTTACCATTCAATTCCAGCTGAAAACGGCCGAAAAAAGGCATAAAGAAGCTGAACTGTGAAAATCTCCTACACTTTTGTACACAGCCAGTGAGGAAAAAAGCTGAAATCCACAACCAAAAAACTGAAATCAGCTAAAAAGCTGAGAAATCTCATTCCTGCAATTCGGTTCAAACTCAAATGCCAAAAAGGAACCTAAAGGTATATCCTAAAGCATTCACAAATGACTGCCGACTTCCAGTTGTGATCATGTGGAAAACCCACACAAAAGGTACCAGGTGACACTGCAGTTGCTGACTAGAATGGACACAGTACAGTGAGTTCCATTATGAAAGTTAGCACTGCAGCAGTATCCCATAGTGAATGGGTTAAAGCCCTTCATTACAGGGGGTCCACATAAAAAGCATACCAAGATAAAAATTACTGTAATAGCAAAACTATTTTATATATGAGAAAGAGAAATATGTCTCTAGAAAGAGCAGAATGCCCTCTTTGCAATGGTATACAGCTTGTGATGTTATTGGCACAGATGAACAAACTAGATCGGTGTTAAGGGTACTGAAATCGGCACTGTGACAAGTTTGCATATGTGATTAACAAGGCCAGACCATGCAAGTGTGCAGGATACCAGCTAGTGTGCAGCTCTAATTAGTTGACACTAACAGTTGAGTTTCATGTACAATGTACATGTACAAGTTGGCCTCAGTTTAATCATGTTAACCAGTAAAAAATGACTGGACTCATACTGGTAGTTTTGATCCTGATTGACGAGCTTGGGTAAAAAATAAATCTCAGGAACATGCTTCTGGGGTCAAATGAGATCAATTATATTTACCTTTCACAATTTTAGACTTCGACTGTGATCTGAGTAATGCTTGAGATTGTTTTTATTGTATTCATCTGAACTGATAAATATGACATTTCCTTCCAAGAGAAGGCAGGTTCTTCTGACGTTTTTCCTTTCTCTTTCCTCAACTATAACGGTACATGTACACGTGTGCACTGTACATCTTTATACTTTCAGGATTTACATGCCTGTTTTATGTATATGTATGCCGAGTGGGGACTAACGCAATGCACACAAACACTGCAAGATTTTTTGTCCAGTTCCGACAAAGAAAAGACAACATTTTTTTCAAGATAGTGGGTGGAGGTGATTCAATGACTGTTTGATGACTGTTGTTACATGTACAGTACATTTACAGTGTACAGTGGAAAGTAACAGCTGTCGTAAAAACAACTTCCATCTTCGTCCAAGAAATTTAATATTAAAACATGGCACTGCTATGCAACTTTTCATGGATCAAACGTAAGTATATTATTTTTTATTCGGCCCAAACGCTGTTAAACAAAACAGCACAGAACATACAATGTAAATACAAATGTATACAAGAGATAAATTGTAGCAGTCCAGAAGACAACTAGGGCAGGGCAGATGATGGAAAGCAAAGCAAACAAGGAGATTAACAAACAAAAGCCATCCAAGTTGGCCAGGACAAACAAAAGTGTAGTAAAACACTGTGACCCAAAAGGCCTGTTTAACTCCAAATGAAATGACTTTAAAATAAATATAATTATAAAACTCTCAATAGTAATTTTTTTTAATGCACAGCTACGCCATTCATTTGTGGTGTAAGGCTTAAGCGTGGTTCAAAGTTATGCCACGTTTCATGAAATCGGCTGCTGATGAATTGCCTGTTTCTAACATTTACCAGATGTGATAATTGCTGACGCCAGACCCTGTCAACAAGTTAAAAGCAAGGCAATTCATAGGTCCTACATGTATGCATGTACGTGTAGCTACTTGGACTGAAGTAGTAGCCAGGCCACCCAACATTAGAAAATCTAGTTGCAGAATAGCTAGTTGATTTTAAGTTCTTAATTCAGAGAAAATTATTTCATTATTAAAAATTCCAATCAATTAAAAAGTTAAACCTGCATAAATTTTGACTGAACTTTTCAGCTGTGCAGCAAGCTTTCAAGTAGGCCTACTATCCCCACACTGCACAGCTGACGAACCCATTACGTCACATGTATTTCTACAGTTGGCAACACATTTTGCATGCAAATAATGTGCAATCCGAAACTAGGAAAGAGCATGAGTTCACTCTTTGGCAAATGTTAAACAAACAGGAATGCTACAAATCATTTTGATTAAACAGACATTAGATGCGAAAGTTTATATGACTGTTGAATATAAAAAAAGGGTACTTGGAATCAGAGTGAGTGGCTTATCGCCCCATGATTTTTGATAAACCATTAAAAAATGTTGAAGTGCAAAAAAGAAATATGGCCAAAATTTATTTTCGAGAATTTGTTTGAGAACAAATTTTGTACAAGAAAATTCCACATGTCTACATTTCACCTTTCATACAGACATGACAGAACTTGTCTTTAGAACCAGAACTGAGAGCAACACAAAAGAGGTAGGTTTCTATTTCAAGCGATCCAGAACTAGGAAAAATATGGAACGAGAAAAACAACTGTATTGTGGGATATGCACTGATAGGCCTTCATGATAATTACAAAATAACGGGTAAAATAACCAACATTATACAACATCTGCTGCCCAACGTTGTCTTCCTTCCTACATCACATGACAAGTGTTCCTTCCTCCATCATGTCCATGGTCACAATAACATGAATGCTGAATTTGCTGTGTTTCATACACGAAAAAAAATGCGATTTACAGGTCACCAGTTGGGCCTGCATCTAGCTTTACACGTACTTACCAACCCAAATTAATTCTGTCGAATTGTGATTACGTTTTCTTGATGACAGAAGCGTGCTAGCACGATCAATTTTTAGTCTGAATTGAAATCTACAGCTTCTGATTCTTTCCTTTTGTCGTGTTCATATTGTTGACGTACCCGCTACAAGCATGACTTAATGCTTAAACGGTCGTCTGCCGAATACCACGTTTGATATTTGATCATTCGTCTGGCCCCCTGCAGGATTGGTCTTTGATAAAACTAGACGACGTCTGGGTACATGAAGCAATGAGGCAGTGAACTTTTCACTGATTAATATGCTCGGACTTCTACACGCATGCGTACAAATTACGACAATGATGGATAAAAAAAGACCATTAATCTGCATTTTTCATATTCTTCACCGCGACCAGACTGTTCGTGCTCAGTCATCTGTGACAGTAAATTGGATTTCTTGGTGTCATAAGAAAGAGGACATCATATATAGTTAACACGACGCTGCTCATGCAGGATGTGGCTGAAAGGGTAGACCTGACTGCGAAATATGAGGAGATGACTTCGTGCTAAACTGGATATACTCTGACGGCAAAGCAGGGACTATCACTTTTGTAGTTAAATGTTTGTTTGGGATGATTGACTGGCATTCTGTTCGTAATAATATTAAAATAAATACTCGTCACCGGGACCACGTGATACTTAACCTCCAGTATGCCAGAACTGATCGTGCCCTCAAGAATAACTCATTTATTTCCACGTATTTGCCCTGGCGGGAGCAACCAACTTAAAGGCTTCCCTCTGATATTGCAGACTCTATCTGTCATCTCTTCAGTATTCAGCAGAAGTTTATTAGACCACTTGCAACATCCTGAATAATTTTTGTTTTAATGCCTGTTACATTTTGCAGTCTTGTAGTCTACTTTGCAAACTAGTGCACTTTCAAACTACGTGTTTTTTGTCTACAGTCTGATTGATTGGTCAGTTTAATTTGTCCGCAGTTTTACGGACGATTGGGATTGGTTGGGATAGGTCCTTTGGTTGGTCTGTCAGTCTTGTGTCTGTTTCAAGTGGTCTTATCTCATTTGTATGTTGTCTTTCATGGCTTGTTTTGTGTTGTATATCTTAGTTTTGTTGGACACTTTTATGGTTCATTTTTCATCAGTTTTGACCTTTTATAACTTATATTGTGTATATACACACCGTATATATAAAACATGGGAGAACGGGGTTGCAATGAGAAACATACCTTGTATAGTAATGCTATGAATAAAACAACTGCGTAAGTGTGGTGGCAGTTTCAAAATTAAACTTTTATAAAACTTTAGAGCAAGGTGAACATATCTTATAAAAGTCGATAAATCGATATCTACGGGGGACCTCTCGGGAAGGCCCAGGATGAGTCGCCCAACTGCTGTGAATGGGGTCTGTCAAGATGAGTTTGATGGACATTTTGAAAAGTTGCCCCAGACAGTACAATGGTGGGAGAATCGGTCTTTAAGTAGGCCTTTGACCTCAATCAACGACGATCAGC
The DNA here is from genome assembly GCF_054643075.1 of Acanthaster planci. Lineage (NCBI taxonomy): Eukaryota > Metazoa > Echinodermata > Asteroidea > Valvatida > Acanthasteridae > Acanthaster > Acanthaster planci. The sequence goes on along the minus strand of NC_141786.1, from coordinate 4,930,075 downwards.
ACGATGGTGCCTGGTAGTGCGTCTGGCATTGCACTCTTCCATATAGGTTTGGTGGGCAAGGCTGCTCCCCTGTGAAGTACACGGCGCCAACCCTCCCTGGTGATAGCAAAACTCTCCCAGTCAGTCAAGTTGATGAAGAAGGACTGTAAATCATGCTTGACTACGTCCTTATACCGCAGCTTTGGGCGACCAACTGGACGAGGGGCTTTGGAGAGCTCACCGAAGAGTAGATGTTTTGGTAGGCGGGCTCCGTCCATCCGTATGACATGGCCTGTCCAGAGCAACCTACGTTTCTGAAGTAGTGTGCGCATGTAAAGGCACTCTGTCTTATAAAGGATTACAGTGTTGGGGACACGGTCCCGCCAGGTGAGACCAAGGATAGAACGCAAACAGCGCAGATGAAATGCATTCAAGCGGCGTTCCTGTCGTCTGTATGTTGTCCAACCCTCAGATCCATACAAGAGGATGCTAAGTATACATGCATCGTATACCTTGATCTTCAGAGACAGAGGGAGACGACTATTATCCCACACCCTGTGCAGGCGTCCAAATGTTGTTCCAGCTTTTCCAATCTGTAGATCAAGTTCTTCGTCCAGAGAGTTGTTTGAAGTCACAGTGGATCCAAGATATGTGAACTTGTTGACGGTCTGAAGTGGACTTGGAGTTTCGAGCTCGGAGAGTGAGGAAAAATGCTTCCTAACTATTGGTGGCAAGCACAACATTCCTGCGACTGAATGTTGATCTTTATGCCAAAGTTCTGACAAGAACGGGCAAAAGCATCCGACAAAGTTGCTGGAGATCTTCTTGAGAGTGCACAACGAAGGCAGTATCATCAGTGTATAACAGCTCACGGACCAGAACTTTGGAAACCTTCGTTCTTGCACGTAGACGGGAGAGATTGAGCAGACCTCCTGTGGATCGAGTGTGAAGCATGATCCCGCTCGATGTAGGAAATGCACTGCGGAGCAAGGCAGAGAATTACAGCGTTGGGGCCAAAACACAACCCTACTTCACTCCACAATTCACGCTGAAGCCTTGCAACACCGACCTGTCAGATTGAGCAGTGGCCAGCATACCGTCATGGAGAGCTCTGATGATAGCCAGTAAAGTTGGTGGACAACCTAGGCGCTCCAATACTGCAAATAAGCCCGAACGACTCACATAGTCGAATGCTTTAGTGGGACACACAAAGACAGTGTAGAGGGGGCGTCGCTGTTCAATGCATTTCTCTTGCAGTTGTCGGAAAGAGAAGATCATGTCCAGTGTGGAGCGATTTGGTCTGAAACCGGCCTGACTCTCTGATAGTATTTGATTTGCGTGGTAGAATGGCACGAGGAAGGACTTTGCCAACTGTGCTCAGCAAGGAGATGCCCCTGTAACTGTTGCAGTCATGACAGTCACCTTTATTCTTGTAGAGTGTAATTATGCTAGAGCTCCATACTTTTTCCTGTTTCACTAACATTCACCGTTTTCTGATTATAGGTAAAAATGGCAATTGTACCCGTCTGTTGCAGTTTCGGCACACTGTTTAATTAATATGCAAGCAAACTCGGAAGGCTTTATGATAACATCCGCATTCAAAATCGTTATCCATACAAACTCGTTCTGGCTTTCTCCAAAGAAACGTGGATTACAATTTTTGAAAAATGCTTTCATTGCTTTCGGTTTGAAAGTGTTTTAATGAATTGAAAACGCACTCACATCGATGGCGGTTTCATGTTACAGTGCAACAGTTCAAGAATTAAGCTTGGACATTGACATGTAATAAAACGAAATGATTTGCACTTCTGTGTGTACGAAGTCTGCCCGTATTGAATTGCGCTTTAATACAGCTGCGACACTGACCACAGTTGGCCGCTTGGTCAACTTGCTCTTTGAAATACACGGTCAGTTTGTCAAATTTTGTGTCAAACACTATGTGTCCGTGCTCATTCGTTAATTAACAGCTCTTCGCTCAATACGGGTGTCGACAAATGAAAAGCCTCTGATCTATGTAACGAAATAATTCATCGTCATGAATCTTTCAAATGAGTCGACATCTCTTTCTTTTTCATGTTATAAACGGGGAGGGGAAAAAACGAAATCCAAGATACGCCCCTCTTACCCTTTATAAAAAGCTAAAAAAAATCTTAAGAAAAACAAAAGCTGTTTCGGCCGTATCGTGTAAATATCAACGTCACAACCTTCAACAACAGAATTGGGAAAATGTAGTTTTTATTAGAAGTTTCGTCAATTTTAGTTGGCAATATTCGTTCGTGAAATGCACACTCCGCTATGTTTCTTTTTGAGAAAAATAATCGAAAAGTGGAAGTTCGGTTTGAATCGGTATGTTCAGTGTGATATAATTAACTATATTTTGTGACTAATGTTGAACTAATAATGCAGTCAACTAATTGTTCAACCTTTAGAAAATTATGTGTGCATGAATTGCTCAATCGTGTCCAATGATTGATCTAGAAGCTTCACCAGGATAGTTACATTAAAGGAAAACGTATGACGAAACAGATTTTCGGGTGTAATATTCCAAGCAATTGGCCAAAGGAACACCGATTGAAATAATATAACAATAAATAAGTTGTTTACCAACAAGCAAATGGCAGATGTTGGGCCCAAAATACGCACGGACCTCTAAACAAATATCTTCAGTATACTTTGATATACTTTGAATTTATCAGCAAACTGACAATAATACACAAAGTGCTCACAAGTTCTATACAACAGCGTAAAACATAAAGTTTATTCACATATAGTCATCTGCTATTAAAATAAGGTTTATTTCCTGAACGCCATTTTACCCGTCAAACACAATGGAATCCCTTTGCCAAAACGTTAAGCTTATTTCTAATGACTTCTTTCAGACTTTGGGTCATCCTGTTTCTTTGCAAAGTGAATGCTGTTTTCATTTCACTTACAAATATCCATACTTTTCTCAAACAAAACGCAACCAGTTTCGAGATAAGATCAATGAGATCTTGTTCTCCAGACATTCTCTCTGAAGGAAAAAGAATTCTGCTACTTCTGGTTAAGAGTGATGGATAATAACGTGTATTCAGAACACAGACTCTTTATTTTTTGAATGCTCTGTCTTAAAGCAAATAAACAGACATCGAAAGAAATTTAAATATTTATATTATAAATGTGTTTATCAGTTATATTATTTTGGTTTAGATCTTTCTAAGTTAGTCTCTTTGAGCTGCTGGGTTTCTTGTAAATACTGAGCGCTCGCCCATCACCAACGAGCGAAATAAAGCTAAAATATTTTTTTTTTTAAAATCAGGAGAAAGGAAAACATGGAGAAAGTGGATAATATAACCAATTTGATTAAACATACCAGTACTTCGCAAACTGACGCCCCCTCCCTTGCACTTCCATTTCAGAGGGGCTCTATCGGCGTCAATTCTCCTGAGTCAATTTCATCGGGACGTTTAAGACCTCCAGACACATATTTATTCCCATTAAGAAGAACCTTTTGGGTCAGAACTAGATATACTCCTTACGATTTGTGCAAGAGCTTAGTCTATGTTAAACACCCCTGCAGCCTTGTTACAGTTTTGCCTCAGGCCAGCTGAGTCTTTATCAATTGTTTAATACCAGTCGCGTGAGGCGTTCTTGGCCAGGTATTTATGTTCAAAATATGCTGAGTGCATTTATATAGGGTTTATAGTCGTAGCTGATTCACAACCTCATCAGGCAACCCAATTTGTCTGTTCCACACAATGAGGATCGCATACCGTAGCCGGACCCTTTATTATATGCTCCTGGCTGTTCACGGATACGCCGTCCGACTTGCTCGTCTGGTTTCTTTGACTTAACATTGAGCAGAAAGATAGAAATAAATGAATGTTGTTAAAGTACTGGAACTGAAAATCATGCAGAACTGCTAAAATGAAAAGGATCAGCTAGTTTTTTAAATCCTCAACTCTACAAGAAACCATGACAATTAAACGGCTAGAGGGCGGAGAAGGGTAAAGTTTTTGCAATTTGTTATATGATTACATGCATTCGTTCTTTACCTAACTGCCTAGAGCCGGTTTGGAGCAGGTACTGTCCACTAAACTACTTTGCATCGATACGAAGCATGTCACTGGACATCACGTAATAATCTATTTATACACTCTACCTGCCAGAGCTGGCCAGCGCTGTTTGGGAGTCGTTTAAACTAGACAAGTAACAGCATGGCCCATTGTAATTTTCCCATTGCGCCCCACCGAAAAACAGTTCTCAATTGTAACCTCCGAACAAACGGGGCGGGCAATGGAAACATCGGGTTGGGTCTTGCAAGGCGTTAAAGACAGGTCAAAACACGACGTTAACCCAAATTAGACTACACATGATGAACTTACCTTCTCTTGTACATGAAAACCCCGGTGAGCACCAGTATAGCCGCAATTACCACCGTGCATGGCACAACAACAGCGATGATGGTCGTTGGCAGCTCTTGGTTACCAGTGACGTCCTCAGGGTTCTCCTCTTTATCAAGCTCTGGAAATCAAATCCACAATCATTATTAACTATACAACACAATTTGAATGCTTGATTCGTAAACCCCACAAACCACCCCGGTGTTCTCAGACGGCCATGTTAACACTTTTTTGGATGTAACTTTTAACACTCTCAGTGCATTTTTACATCTGCAGATTAGTAACACTTGCGGTGTTTAACTAACACATTTCGGTGTGGTCAAGTCACAAAAGCAAAACATGTTTTTTGGTATCAAAGCGTTTGTAGTGTTTCTTTGATCCATTATGACAGGCTGATTTTTTTTCACTTTAGACAGTATATAGAAATACGCTTCGTACCAGAAGTACGTCAGTTTGCCGCAGTTTTGCAATATATTGCATTCACGACCAGTGGCGTAGCCACGGGGGAGGGGGGCTAGGGGCACGTGCCCAATTCCTGGTTCCCCAGGTGCCCCCCCCCAAAAAAAACGGATGGATGAATATTGAACAAGGCTAACAAAACCTTGCCCCCCAAAGCCACACCACTGAAAGCTGGTACCCCCCATAGGATGCTGGTGCCCCCTACGTCTACATTGGGCTGTTTGCTACAGAACTCACCTCTGAAATAAAGAATACCAGTGGCGTATCCAGCGCGTCGCGACCGCGAGTAAAGCTTTTGATTTTTTTCTCTCCCCGTAATCATGTTAAATGAGCCCGAAGCCGCAATCGCTTTTGAATTCCCCCGCCCCACGCACACCAAAAGCTGGATACGCAGCCGAAGAATACATTTTTAACAAGCTGTTTGCCGAAGTTCATTTTGAGGGACATATCTGCCTTCACTTCGCAATTGGGAAGTATGTACCCACCCACTAACCTGGAACACAAGACGTATGAACGCATGCATAGTGTTTGGATGTACGAAATCTTCAAACCGGCAAACTTGCACAACATCGTGTTCATTTTATAATTAACAGAAATCTTTGAGTTACCTGGTGACGAGGGTTGTGGAGATGACAGAATTTCTTCGCAGCGACTGCCGACAAATCTCTGGTCGGGGCAAATACAGGCGTACCCTTGGCTGTTGGTGAGGCACATGCCACCGTTAACACACGGGTTGGACATACACCAGTCAACATCCCCTGGAAGTGAACGAATAATAGTAATAATCTCTCGTACTGCTGCCGTGACATCAGCTATTAGGTAGCCTTCGCGACGAACGCATGTCAAAAGAACGTATAGTTGAGCCCAAAATTATTCATTTACAACCACAAGACCCTAGAATTGACAACCAAAAGTTTATATCTCTGCCCATGCAGGTGAGCTTTCGCAAAGGAATTACTGTTTGTGTGCCCGGGGTGACCACCACACCAGTTTGTTTTAACAAATAGCAAACTGCCACATTTTTCAAAGGGTGTGAATAATTTTGGGGGCTTCACTGCAGCTCACCATGCTTTGTCTTGGAATTCACAGAGTAAGTACGCGCTAAAACCGTAGGCATGGAATCGACAAGATCAACAACTTTAACATGTGTGGCAGTTTTTATTTAAATAACGTGATTGGTATCCATGACACGGTGATGATGAAGAGCGCCAACTCGTGTTAGATGGTGTCCATGCAGCCCCCTCCCCCAGCAATGCATCCTGCCCGACCTTTTAGCGCCTGTATTGCAAATTTCAAGATTTTCTCCATCCCTTTGTTGTCGACTTATAATGATCGTGCAGTACCGACAGCTCATCACCTGTTGTGACTGGAACTGTACAGACGCGCCCGCATCCGTTGGAACAACATCTCAGCGGGAATGGGCAGGACCAGTCGTCGGTACAGTCATCGCTGCACATCCCAAAGACACCATCCCTGACTTCAGTCTTGGGGCAGGAACCTGGCCTCACTGGTAATGAAAACACCAACACAGAGAATGATCCTATTAGGAGAAAAGGTCTTTTGTCTGAAACTTATAGTCTGGCGCAGGTTCCTACAACGACGCGTCATCTTTTGACCCACAATGCATGCCCATCGGTGCGCCAGCGATATCGTCTAATTGACCTACCGAAATTCCGCCTAATTCCAAATGATGTCATTTTGGAAAATACTAACCTGCAACGGCCTGACTATATTCACATCGTTTTCCAACGTATCCAGCTAGGCAAAAACAGCCGTAGCCATCAAACGTGGCCACACAGGTACCGCCACTGCTGCATGGGTTGGAATGGCACGCATCCACACTCACTGAAAATAATGAATTCAAAATTTGACAGCCTAATGTCAGTCTGCTAAATCTCAAATCATTACAGAGACACGCTAAGTCATATCACAATTCCAGATCAGTGAATCAAGAAAAGTCTGGAAGACGAAAATGACTGCTTGCTAAAACGGCTTACAAAGCCACGAGTTTCATACTCTGCAGCTTTGGTTCATGAAACTTTGAAACTACCACAGCACAATTTTTGTGGTCCGACTAGTATAAGGTTTGTAAAATCCATATTTCTCCGTTTCGGCTTCGCTTTCCTCTCAATACGTGGTCATGTTTTGCCACAAACCATTGGAAATGCAGCCTAACAACCCAAGGGAGTGTTTTTAATGTCAGAGAAGAAACTAATTGGAACCAGCAGCGTACCAAGCTTTTGGAGTGTGTGAGTGGGAGGAGGGGGTGAATTCAAAAGGGAATGCGCTTTCAGGCTCATTCAACATGATGTTGCGGGAGAGCAAATATCGAAAGCCTTACATACGGTCTCGACATCCTTGCTTTAATTTCATGGTGTTGTGTTCTGAGGGTTATGGTGCTAATATTTCATGAATAAGTATACCGATTAAAAATCCGCCAGGGGGAAGGTGCCCCCCCCCGCTGGGAACGCCACTGATTGGGACTGAGAAAAGCCTACGATTTGGCCATCCAGAGAGACAAATGAATTTGGGCTGGAAACCTGACTAATTGCCATTTCATTATTCACAAAGCCGGCACAAATCTGAAGTGAAGGTAGAGGCCTCGTTGGCTGAGTTCGGCTGAGTTGCTCTCGTTTGTTCACCGTAACAGCTTGATTTGTTGTTCGTGGGTCGTTCGCTCGAACGCCGGGAATGTACAACTGGTTATTAACGCTAGTAGTTATTTGTGGCAAGCAACATGCAACATGGCAGCGTCCTTGTGCATCCTTCGAGAGTTAATGTCAGATAACTGGGCTAACTTCTTTTCCATTTAAAAAAAAAAGATTTCTGTTATGGAAAATTATTAATGTTAATTTTACAAAACTTTCCATTGTCTCCGGCTTTGTAAAGTCATATCGATACTTTTTGCGGCTGTTCAAAAATCAAATCTCACGAGTTTTTCCGTGTGTTCGTGTAAAATCCTGACGAGGAGGTGATGTGTGATCCTGTCCCGAGAACAGTGTTCTTGAGTCGTGCTCCCGCCGTTCGAGCGCTGGAACAAGAAACCCCTGTCAAGAACGGACCGCCCGAACTCGACCTAAGGGCTGCATTTGAGATTTTGTCGTCAAACGGGCCGCGTTAGCAGACGGTGGGACGGCGCAATTTTCCTAGCAAACGTTCGGTTTGGTCGCGTTGCTACCAACCAAATGAACACTTTCCAACCAACGTGGCTTTTTCCAACCGGTGAGGGGGTGCTTCTACTCACGGCAGATATTCCCGATCTTACAAGAGTACATGTACTAGCTTTAATATAGGTCATGCATGGAACCCGTTATAATGGTTGACGTACCTGCTGCCGGAGCAATGCAGGAGTGACCACACCCATTGAAGCAACATTTCATCTCCCCGGGACATGACGAGTCTCCCTCACACTCTTCAGCGCAGGTTCCAGAGGTATCGGTTCCAACTGCTGGGCAGAAACCTGCCTTCTCTGTTACAAACAGACGGCAAAAGAGCGTCGTTATGAAGTGCTGCCAAGCTGGCTAAAGACTCTAATGTTGTATATAGTCTAATAATGTCTTCGAGTCAGTGGCTTTTTACACGGTCTCAAATCATTTCCCAGTGACCTGCCACCTCAGTATTCCTCTACATGCACGTGCTCATCATTTTGCCCTTGACTGGACGTTTGATTGGGCTTAAAGGCAACAGGATATGATTTCAGGACTTGAATGCATGTCGGCAAGTTTTCTGTCAGTGTTACCATAAGTTTTCATCTCAGTTGTGGCTTTAAGAGGGAGAAACCATATTGATGAACTAAACTGATGTGATGTCATCCGAGGCAGAAGAACATTAGTGGCTCCACAGCGCTCTCTCTCTCTCTCTCTCTCTCTCTCTCTCTCTCTCTCTCTCTCTCTCTCTCTCTCTCTCTCTCTCTCTCTCTCTCTCTCTCTCTCTCTCTCTCTCTCTCTCTCTCTCTCTCTCTCTCTCTCTGCGAATATGTACCACACTTTTTTTACAGTTTCTCAGAGTAACTATTTTTTAAAACCTGTTTATCGTGTTACATACCTTGTTTGGTAAATAGCAATAACCAGTATTTCTTCAAAACTTTGGGGCAGACAAATTTTTGTACTTTTTCTTATACTCTCATGACAAGAAGTGCCACGTGTGGAAGACAAAAAGCACACTCTAAAATGTATTAATGAAAGGACTTTCTAAGAATGGTAAAAGGACCAACTCCTTGTCATCAGTCTCAATGAAAAGAAGTATTTAAAGCCTGTTTAATTTGTCCTGCTGTAAGATTTGATATGTGTTTGGAAACAAGTCCAGCTGATTATCCACTACATAATTATTTCCTTTGTAGTTTTGTTGACATTACAATGCTACGGCAAAACGCACTCATTACGAAATAAACAGCCACAACAATTTTAATTTAGACCGGAAGACAACTGCCACCCATGCCATCCGTAGAATCACTATTGGCATCGCTGTTGTGGATTCGTACACGAGCCCTTGAAGATTCCAGCATGCATCAACAGAGCCTCGGAGAGAGTCTAACAGTACTCTCTTGCACCGGTTTCCCCAAATTTGGGCACGCCGTCATTTCCGGTTGTGCCAGTTACATTCAACACAGCTTGTGCAACAAATTCAACCCTGAAAGCTGAGTGAACAAGGATTAAGAGGTTGTGTCGACACCTACCCATTTCGTCGCCGTTGCCGAATTCGCAATTGGGTCCATAGTGTCCTTCTCGACAGGTACAGCGATAGGTGTTGGCAGAAACAATGTGACATATTCCGTCATTTCTACAAGGGTTTGGTTGGCAGATATCTATAAAAGAGATAAACGGGCACTTTTACTCTCTTCACACAATTTTAATGTCTCGACAGATCTATGAACAAACTAAGTGAAATGCGGGTCTGTTGCAAAAGTTTGTTGATTTTTTTTAAAGGCAGAGTTTGAAGAATGTGGACTTCATTAGAAACTTTACGGGGGAAATTAAAAACTTTGGGAAGTAACAACGTCTGAATATCGTAGAAAACATAGGTAGTTTGAGAATATGCTTCATTCCAACAACTTTCATACTGCGGAGGTGCGCGCAGAATCGAAGATTGAAATCTTCGCTTCGTACTTGCGAGCAGTCACCGAGAGTCTAAGCAGGGTTAACGCGGAGAGTCGGCTGCAAACTCTGGGCCAATCAATTTTCTTGTCTAGATTGCCTCCCCAACGGCTCAATTAATTTGCCCGAGGAATCGGTTTAAAATATTTATACATTAACCGGGGTTACAATACACGTTCAGCGGACGATATGCATGCACTCTATCCTACTACACCAAGGCACTGCTCATCGCTAATAAAATCGGACATACGGGCAGGGTTGGACGATCATTTGGAGGGTCTACTGCAGTTGTAGAACCGCTGTTAACCCCAATTAAGAAGGAAAGGCACCGATCCGTTAGTTACCGGTCACTCACAGGAGTCACCACATGACCGTTGGGTCAGTTGAGTATGTCCGTGTCATTTAAGGAAGAGATTGGACCGTTTAAATGCATAACTTTACCCGTAGTATGCGTAACGAATAAGTCTCTCTCTTCAGGAAAAAAAACCAACAAAACAAAACGAAAGAAAACAAAACAAAGAAACCAACAAACAAATATGGTAACGCCGCATCTGTTTATTTTTTCTTTGTTTCAAACTTATTTGGTACTGCGAAAAGTGGCAATAAATACCCAAAATAGGATACAAATTGTACACAAACTACCGATTTCATGGCAACGGTGCCATTTTGACTTTCATTTCTGATATGGCGATCTTCTCAACGTAAACTTACTCGTCTGTCCAAATGTTCTTGCGAAGAGGAACACAATCGTCATCAGGACACTGATCGACATCATGTTGCGTATTGAAATTTCTTGCAGCTACAAATCGTATCCCCGTGTTCTCTGACAAAACTCGTCTGTTCCAACCGCTGAAATCGCATAAATTGGGCCTATTACAAACTGACGCAGACCATGCACCGTCCGCCTATATTTTTGCGAAGGACTTCCTAGTACTGAAAGGTAGGTATTATCATAACAAAGAGTGACGCATGTTTGTATCTGGTGCAGTTTTTGTGTGAAATGCACTGGGGCAGAGAAATTGAACTTGACTGGAATGCCTGGTTGGATTTCACAGTGACAGTCTATGAATAGCACGCTACGTCACAACAAATGCCACTCTAGGCATACCTTATAAGGATTGATAGTTTGAGGGGTTCATATGGAATCATGTCAAACATATTCTACTTTTCATTTTGTTATTCTGCTCTGTCATGAACTTATTTCCGATTACAGGTCAGGCAGCATTTGTGCCTGTCAGTTTTATTTTTGACTCTCGTATGTTTGTGATACAAGCAAGTTGAATGTGATGTATCCCAACACAATTTCATAACACCACATACGAACTTACCAACTCATACTCGCTTAATAAGAAAAAAAACAATGGATTAGGATTTCTTCTTCATCTGAAGCGTAAGAGTTGATCGAAAAATGTTGCCTTTAACGGACTGAGAGAATACCAACGGGGGTTTAAAATGTTGAGCGATTGTTAAAAGGATTCCATGTTCAAACTTGGAAATTCCCAACAGGGGTACACGATATGCACCGCTGTGCGTATTCATTTCACACAAACCGGGTTCTGCGCAATATTTCACGCGATGTATTACACACGCAGCGTTGAATTCAACTCGTGGGAAATACCTCTTTCAAAAATATTTCTGAAGGACAGTCCTTGAGTTCGGGTAGTATCCGGGTCTCGGCTTCAATTTTGTTTAGCAATACGCTACCTTGATGTGAATATACCTGTAGGTCAGCGGGTATAGTTTCATCTTAAATCACGATTAAAGAGCCATAAGATTGGCACCTTGAAGAATTTAACTCTGAAATAAAAAATATATATATTTTCCCGGTGGGCAAACATGGACAATCCAGAGTATACAGATTGGGCCGGATTGAGTCAACTGCTCATCCCAAGACAAACACGGTGGATTATCCTTCGTTTAAATCACCAAGATTGTCAGGCAAGTATCGTTACCACGTCTAGACACTGCAGGTCTCATGTAGACAAATGAAAGTTACGTATACATGAGACAATGATGCAGTTTACAATTTGAAATAAATTTAATGTTTTAAAGCAAAACAAACTACGGAGACATCTCATTGAGAGAAGGGTCCAATCACACAGGTCAGAACTTGACAATTTCACGAGGGTGAAGCTGCATCTTCACCAATTCAAAAGTATCTTTCTCACCTCCCAAATCACACATTCTGTGCGAGTGGAGTGGTCAAAATCCTATAAACAATAATGCAGCAGGTAAGATTTTCGAAGATTTGGTAGGTCCAACTCTCGTGTTCTGTATGTACGGGGTACTATAGCGACGCGGCTGTACAAGTCTGTAAAGTCAGTAGTGCGCAAAACCTTGCCGAAGTTTGAGCACGCGCGTGCAGACGCAGTCGTGGAACGTTGCTTGTCGTGTCCTATTCGAGAAGTTGAATGGAAATAACCATGGAGCTGTTTTAACCTGGGTTTCCTCTGTTGAACGTTGTACCAGCCTATTACATAAAGGCACCGCTTCCTTTTAATATGTGTGAGATGTATACTTTTGTGAGACGTAAGACTACGATGCCTTATTATCCTTACGCTTAAACAAACTTTCGATGTTGAAGCTTTCGTTTGGCTTTTGGATTTATCTCTTGACACAAAAGGAAGAAAAACAAGACGAGATGAACAGACATTGCATAGGGTGAGTCTTCAAAGACTTTTGTCAAACACGATGGCTCTCTGAGTGCACTTTGAATGTCAAAATATCTCAAGGATGCTTGAGAAAAACCACACCCTAAATCAACTACTTCGAGATATGCAGTCCAGGCGTCGTCATGGCAGCCGTGACGTCATTAGGACTCCTCGGCACTCTGGACCAATCGGGGAATCTAAATATCGAAGGACTGAAGTATGGAGATCGGGTGTAGGAATAGAAAAGTGACGAGCAGGTTAAGTCTGCCGATTCATATCGTGAACTCAAGTCATCATGGCTCGTTTGCTGCTGACAGCGTGCCTAGTGCTACTTGCTGTGTTGGCTGTCCAAGCACGGCCAGAGAATAAAGGTTCGGTAAGTCGGAGGTTTTAAGATCATTCGCGAAGAAACTGTGCTATAGTTATACATAACACACACACAAAACTTTTATTTTGAAAATTACTTATAAGTTTACATAGAATGGTTAACACATAGGTACCATAAATAGGATAGAATTTCTCAAGCAGACGGAAATGGCACAAGAAAAGATATCGAAATGACTATTCTCTCATACTGAATCGCAGCGAATCATCAACAAAATTGTCTTAATGAACGAGGTAGGGAAAATTTAGATGGTTAACTCGACAATAAAACAAAATAAATTGATGTTTTGGCCTTATCTGGAAGACTCTGCGTGAAGCGTCGTTTGATATACACAGCTAGAAAAGTCCTCATTCTGAATATTTAACTTTGGAATGTTTTTTTGTGTGTTTTGCTCAGTCTTTGTGTAAACTACTACTCTTAGAATCTCTTTGACGTCTCGGGCCTCATCCCTCCAGTTTTTGCTGCCTTCAGCTTACTTCGTGAGGGCGTCACTCATAACTCAGTGTAATAAGCTTCATGAGACTTAATATCTATTAATAAACCCAAGAGAACTTTTTTCCCGTTTCCTCAGGAAGTAAAAGCTCTTATGAAGGCACTAGTGCATGCTAAGGCCAGAGCACTAGGTGAGTGAACGAAGGGCCAATAGATCATATAGGACCTAAAGACCGTGGTTTGTTTGTTTTTTCTGTCTTTGGCCAAGTTGGGGCGCTCTAGAACCCATGGTGGTGCTGTCGCAGATTCTACGTGCAGGAATGGATAGCCAAGCGGTAAACAGGGTTTACGGAAGACTGTTTGCGCTGGGCAAGAAATCACATGATGTTTGCACCGTCAGTTCATTTGAATTTATGGGGCGGACTCTGGGAATCGTTTGGATCACCAAACTAGTGGGCTTGGCCAAGATTTTTGTTTGCTGTATCTCGTTAATTTTCCTTAGAATCTTTCTGATGTTTGCGACGATCCTTAGGGAGTGAGTTCAAATTCGCTTCATTTCCTCTTTCTCCTCGAGCTTAATCTGTAAACAGCGTAACGCTACTTTTCCAAAGAGTAAAGTTGCTTTATTTAAATCGTGTGATTGCGAAGCATCAGATAATAAAGGCAGGCATTTGAATGGTTGACCCAACAGCTGACAAAAAACGTGAGATGACAAAATCCCTCAAAGCACGTGCCATGAGCAGGGACGCCCTCAGGCGTCGAGCCGGTAAGACAGCTTCAACTGTCGCATCTTTTACCTGATCAGTCCAGCTCACTCCAACTTCAACCCCTCCCATCTAAACTAACTCAACCTCGTTCAACGCCACCCATCCAAACCGCCTCAACACAACCCAGCCAACCTCAACGCAAACCCAACCGACCTAAATCAGTACAACCCATCTCGACCCACCTCAAACAAGCCCTTTCCGACAGATTACCCCCAACCTCTACAGCTATCCACCAACTCAACCAAACACAGCTCAACCCAAGCAAAGCCAACAACCTACCTACCCATCCGATCCAATTACGCAACCCAACCCAACCCGACCAAAGCTAACCAAACTAACTTGCTCCAACCCAACCCAATCCAACCTTATCCCCACTCAGCCCTGCAACTACACCTAATTAACTACACCTAAGCCAAACCAGATAAACGGAACAAATTCTTTATAGCCCTATACCGCCTATCGGGCTCACGATTTGGACTGGCCTTACTTTCTTTCAGCATCGCCGCACATTAAAAAATGTTTCTAAATGCTTTTTACATTTTGAAGCCATTTTCATTTTAACACTTTTTTTACTCATGTGTTTAAGATGCGTTAGGAGTGTGGTTGAATGCTACACGGTTTTCACAAAACTACACGTGTGCACTGGAAACGCATTTAAACATTTAAGTTCTATATCTGAACACGTCGTGGTTGAACGTGTTAAAAAGAGGTTGGTTCAAAATGTGACTGCAAATTTGCTTGAACACTAAATGAATAATCGAGGTATAGTGTCGTGGTACACTTTGCTGAGTCATGGTCACATCAATCATACATCCAGTGTACGAATCCCAGCACAAACTGAAGTTCTTCAAACTTCATTTCAATCTTCAGAAGCGGCCCTGAGCAAGCGCAGTTTGAGCGAGGACAAGAAGCCCGAATCGACCCTCAAGAGAGATAAATTGGCCCGGGAACTCGAAGAACGTGCCATGATGACACGCGCACTCAAGCGTCACCTCGCAGGTAACCAATTTAGGAATGGTGAAGGTTACCACCGGGCCAGAGTCATTTTCTTTCAAAATTGTAACTTTTTCTGGCCGGTTTCCGTGACTGCAGAGCAGATCACGAAGATGTCAAATAGCACAGATATGACCGATAAAAGAGTTTCTTCGATGCTTAGGCGATACCTGCAAGCGGTTTCAGGCGAATTGCTAGTCACTTGAAACCTATGCAAACCAATACTTACTGGACGTAAGCAATATGAGTGGTTCCCACTATTCAAAGGAGTGTCTTTCGACGTTGATTGCCCGAGTGTTTTTCTCAATCTTGCAAGTTTGACACAATTTACCCAGACCAAGGCCAGATGTCACCCGTGACAACGTAGTGACGTGTGTTTTCACAAGTTCGCCAACTTATAAAATGTTCATACACTTAAACACTATGACGGCTGAATTCTTGGGAGCAGAATCCGCGCCCGGCTGTCAGATGGTCCAGCATTACTTGGCGCAATGTGGGTCAAGGAGAAAAGTGACCTCAAATTATTTTTGAAAAACCAAACATAACAAGCTGTGATTTTTGAGCAAACCTAAAGGACTTCTTATAATAAAGTGTTTCTAATGTTTTCTTATTCGCTAGTTACAGAGGACAAAAGGAAACGCCAAATGAAACCTGAGCCCCGCCCCAAACCTACCGAGGAGGCCAAGCCACAGGAACCTGAGGGGTCCGGCTCCTGGTCAGACTGGATGGATTCCTGGTCGTTGGGCAGTGACTTCTCTGAGCTGGAGTGGCAAGAATCGTGGGGGCCTATGCCAAGTTGGGTGCCCGACTCCTGGTTCGCCAAACCGGAGGAGAAACAGGGTAAGATTACAATGAAGATCAACTAGGCTGAACGTTTAGGTTTAAGGCCTAATTCACACTCCATACTGTGGTCATGGTAGTCGCAAAGGGCACTTCCACGCCCTCCACGGAAAATCACTGAAAACAAAATGGGAAAGGGGGGAAGCGAAAGAAATTTTGATAAAAATAGATGAAAAGAGTTGCAAATCACCAATATGCTTATCAAACCTCGAACTTGACCTCCTCTTGCTGTTAATTGTTCATTAGTTTTCAATCTGAGTACTCTGCCCCACGGAAATTGTCCCCTAGGAAAAAGGGGGGGGGTTGCCTCCTCCCCGCCCATGATATGGAGACATTCATGACTTGTTTAGTGTATGAGCAAAAACGTTGAACGCGTTCTGGCTGTGAGTACGAATTGAACAATATTAAGTTCGCCCCGAACAAGGAGCCACTATACAACCAAGTACTTCTTACGAGGACACTCACGACACCACTGATGTCTGAAATAAAATACAGTCAAATGTAGAGTAGTAGTACTTTATCTTTACACTTAGTAGTTTCAATCTGTAAGATTGATTTGTCTTAATGGTGAAGGAGGGAAAACACACAACAGGTAGTTAAAATAATAGCTGACCAGCCTCGCATACTCGTCTGCAGTGCAGTAATAGTGCTAAGAATTTTTTTCATCACGGTTAAAAACAGAGACCAAACACCAAATGAAACCTGAGCCCCGCCCCAAACCTACCAAGGAGGCCAAGCCACAGGAACCTGAGGGGTCCGGCTCCTGGTCAGACTGGATGGATTCCTGGTCGTTGGGCAGTGACTTCTCTGAGCTGGAGTGGCAAGACTCGTGGGGGCCTATGCCCAGCTGGGTGCCCGACTCCTGGTTCGCCAAACCGGAGGAGAAAACAGGTAAGAATACAGATGTCTCGATGTTCAACGTTTAAGGCCAGTTCAGACTTCACTCAAATATCGATGTCGGTGTGACGCAAGTTCGACGTCACCCAATTATGCTGCCGTGAAGTTCACTGCAAGTGGATCTAAAATCAGCCTAATGTATTCACCTTTTGCCACCACGTCACAAAAACATCGCATAGCTATAGACATTCTCAGTTCCGTTGAGTATGAATCCAAGTCAGGATATTTCTTTGGTTATATAAAGAGTAAGAACTCTCCCGTGCACCTCCTTGATGACGGTCTTTCAACGCTTATGACCGAAGACCTTCAACTGCAAATATTAACGTCTTTCTCCGTGCAAGCGAAGCTCTTGGATCCATAGTATGGCACTCTGTGTTTACCTTTTTAATCGGATTTTTGCACTAAGTTAGCGAGTGTCAGAAATACAAATCAATTCGTTGAGTTTTGCTGAAAACAGTCCAATGCAAAAACCACGGAAAGTACCGACATTTTGTCATGAACACTCTAAATGTTGACGTGTTGCCCATGCCACGAGTGACTGATCTCCACTAAGAACATTTTTTTTCATTACGGCATTATAACACCCTAGATGTACAGTGTTACAACGCCTCGTTATGACGCCCTATTTTGTAACACCCTCATATTATGAAGTTATAACGCCGTATAATTTACAGTGTAACATGCTCAATTATGGAGTTATATGCCGTTATAAGAACGTTCTTGGTTGAGGTAAGCCACCGTAACGTGCAGATTGACAATTACAATATTTGACAGAATGGGCAAAACTTTGTGCTTGATGGGCAATTCTTTAAAACGTCCTGGCAACACATTTAACAAGTTTGCCCCCAGACCATGCAGCTGTCACTAAGAAAGCGGTCGTTAAAAAACGACAAAACAATAAATTTCGAGTAGTATAGAGTAATATCGATCAATACATTGCAGCGTAAGACTGTTATATTGATCAACTAGGACGTGTACTGTGTGGGTAGTTGACATTTATCTACTACAAAAATCCTAGCTTATAAACAAGGCTGCCTCACGGTGGTAGTTCTATAACGGGTTTTAACTACGGTGAACAGAAGCCAAAAACCATAAACGCCAAATGAAACCTGAGCCCCGCCCCAAACCTACCAAGGAGGTCAAGCCACAGGAACCTGAGGGGTCCGGCTCCTGGTCAGACTGGATGGATTCCTGGTCGGTGGACAGCGACTTCTCTGAGCTGGAGTGGCAAGACTCGTGGGGGCCTATGCCAAGTTGGGTGCCCGACTCCTGGTTCGCCAAACCGGAGGAGAAACAAGGTAAGATTGCAACACACTTTGCACTAATGATAAAGCTTTAGGTATACAAAACTTCCCGTCAGAGTCTAGGGCTATATACAAATTACTGGCTGCGGCTTGAAAATTACATACATCTCAACGGGAAATGGCTGAAGCTATTGCCATAAATTCATGTGTAATTGCAAGTCGCAGCCAAGTTATTCTACCTTGGCCTAATTCTCGATTGGCCCACAGTGCATCACCTGCAATTCGCTGTTGTGACAAGGGCCTTCCCGTGGGAGAGACTTCCATGTGGGTTAGCTTCACAAAGGATGGAAATTTGCTATCCAAACGAGCACAACACGTCAAGCGTTGAGCTCGTAATGACGAACTCATTCCCTACATCTATTCTGCCTTTCTCGTCCTCTGCAGATAAGCCCAAGGCCGAAGATCGCCGAGCTCAGATGCTGAAAACAACTTTGAGGAAACGAAAGACAAAAGCTTAACGACAGACATCGTGTACGAGTGACTAGCTACCTGGGGTATACCGACTTGCTTTACAACTGAATTCCTATGAAGATCAGTAGTTTATTACTGACTGCATCTATGAAGAAAATCTTCCTTAAAATAGTGTAACGAACATGATAGACTGTATAAGTTACGGGTACTGAAGTGGCTTTTTAAATAGTAAGTTTCCTAAAAATGCAAGAAATCTTTCTCGGACAAAAGCAGGTGGTGACTGAAACACCCCTGTCCATGCAGATTCGGTTTAAGTGAAGACACTGTCGTAACAGCCGCAACTCAGTTTCATTCTTCTATCAATACGGCCGTTTCACAATAGAGCGCCACCAAGAGTTGGCAATGCGTTGGCCAATCACAGTGCGCAAAATTTGTCGACCAAATGCGCGTTTAGAAAGGGTCGACAAATTTCGCGCGTTATGATTGGCCAACGTGTTGCAAACTCTTGGTGGCGCAATCTTGTGAATCGCCCGTATTATATGACAAGTTCCCTCTTCACAAGTACACTTCACATCCCGTGAATCTTAACGCAATATCTATCGAATTCCTGACATTCTACACAATGACTTCAAAGACCGTTCAACTTTGCTTCTTCAGAACCTGGCAATTCAAGGTTAAAACTTTTCATCTTCAATTTGATGTGTACTATGTTATTAGAATTTTAATATATTATAGTATCTGTACTGAGCTTTTGTATTAGGATTACAAAACTTTGCAGTAAACCTATAAAGCAAACCACTTTGGTGTCGAATCCAGTGAAATTTATTCTGGTGAATCTTATAATTTACAATGTATAAAATCTATACACAACACCGTGTACCTTAAGAATCCCAAGTACGTAAATGTCCTTACAAGGAAAAGCACTGTTTAAAGTTTGAAAATGATGAAAAAGGCTAATCCATCCGAGTTCAGAGTCGCATCAGCAATGCCACCGCGGGACAAAGGTCTAAAGTACCAATGGGCTGTGGCGAAGATAAAACAATGTCACTGTTCATTTGAGACTTGCTTTCAACTGACAGGACTACTATCCTGATGAAGAGTTGTGAACAAAATCCATATCATTTTTGTCTTCGATTCAGGATTGGGCGCTTCAACCTCTCACTGAATTTTTTTGCCGAAGGGGGATCCTACATTTTGAAAGGAGAAAATCACCTTTATTCTTATGAAGAGGATTTCAAAAACACTATTAGGTCATGTGAACACACCCGGGACTGTCATTGCATTACTCAAAGGCTGCCATGTTTGTGTTTGGTAAGCAAGAGAAAATTGTGGCAAACAGTCTTGCTTAGGGACACTGAAGGGAACACGCAGAAAGCATTTGAACATACATCCTCCAAGAAATATGTTAATATTGCATCACATTCTTGGTCATTATTTTCTGAGACAAATTGGAAACGTTCTCATGGACTTTCCAACGACTCCTCAATCGGATTTGTAACACCTTCTGGTGGAATTCACAGTGGTCTTGATCAACCAGCTTTATCTCCGCAACTTTTCTGGGCTTTCAGAGGTCGGATTCAAAATCCCTGCTGATGAAATGACCTCCTTCCTCAAGACAAAGCAGGTTTAGCAGTTCGACGTGCCACCAAACACTCTCCAATAAAGTTTCAGGGCTCAACTCCAGTGCAGCGGGCAGCAAATGCCTCTCCGGAACAATCAAAGTAACAAACCAAAATGACCAGCAGACACCATCAGCTGTCCCCAAAGTCGGGCAGAATGGAGGCCACTTTCTTCCTCATGTCTTGAAGCCTCTTCTCTCGCTCTCGTTCAGCTTTTAGCATCTGAGGGTAACGCCTCCAGGCCCTGAAGGCTGTCTTCACGATACGCCTGGAACAAAAATAGACAGCAGTAAGAAAGTCAGAAGAGGAGAAATGTGTGATAACACTAGTTGCACAACGGAAGAATTGACAAACCAACGAGAGGTACAATGTAACTTGAGGTTTACCAGGTTTATGAGGCTTAAGAGTGTTTTGTAGGGCACAACGGAAGAATTGACAAACCAACGAGAGGTACAATGTAACTTGAGGTTTACCAGGTTTATGAGGTTTAACAGTGTTTTGAGAAGTACAATTTAACAGACCAATGAATCTGACGAACCCTGTGATCAAACCAATGAATCTGACGAACCCTGAGATCAAACCAATGAATCTGACGAACTCTGTGATCAAACCAATGAATCTGACGAACCCTGCGATCAAACCAATGACTCTGACGAACCCTGCGATCAAACCAATGACTCTGACGAACCCTGCGATCAAACCAATGACTCTGACGAACCCTGTGATCAAACCAATGAATCTGACGAACCCTGTGATCAAACCAATGACTCTGACGAACCCTGAGATCAAACCAATGACTCTGACGAACCCTGAGATCAAACCAATGACTCTGACGAACCCTGCGATCAAACCAATGACTCTGACGAACCCTGTGATCAAACCAATGAATCTGACGAACCCTGTGATCAAACCAATGAATCTGACGAACCCTGTGATCAAACCAATGAATCTGACGAACCCTGTGATCAAACCAATGAATCTGACGAACCCTGTGATCAAACCAATGAATCTGACGAACCCTGTGATCAAACCAATGAATCTGAGGAACCCTGTGATCAAACCAATGAATCTGAGGAACCCTGTGATCAGACCAATGAATCTGAGGAACCCTGTGATCAAACCAATGAATCTGACGAACCCTGTGATCAGAACAATGAATCTGACGAACCCTGTGATCAAACCAATGAATCTGAGGAACCCTGTGATCAGACCAATGAATCTGATGAACCCTGTGATCAGAACAATAAATCTGAGGAACCCTGTGATCAACCCAATGAATCTGACGAACCCTGTGATCAAACCAATGAATCTGACGAACCCTGTGATCAAACCAATGAATCTGACGAACTCTGTGATCAAACCAATGAATCTGACGAACCCTGTGATCAAACCAATGAATCTGACGAACCCTGTGATCAAACCAATGAATCTGACGAACCCTGTGATCAAACCAATGAATCTGATGAACCCTATCTTTCCACGATTCAACTTCAGTGACTTATAAACTTAAAGTTGTACATCAACTTGGGGCTTTCACCATCTGAGTTGACATCTGCTGTTTTCAAATGTACAATAACCCAGACATGGAGTTAGGGTGACAAATTCGCTTGATCGCACCATGTATAAAGAATTTTCTCGGTGCCGCTCTGACCAATAGGGTTGCCCAAATGCCTACAGGCCTTATATTTGAGAATGCGTATAACGTGCCGGCATGAGTGGTGCTACGCCAGTGACACCACGGCCTCATTGTAATGTCTGACTATAAACTATAACACATATTATACACTTGCATGAATCTCCGTCATCTGATTGGTGGATCCTTGATCACATGGCATTGAATTATTTGTACCAACACACAGCACGCGGGACACATGCACGACGTACATGCTGAGTGCAAAAGATTTGTAAGTTGGGAGGGGGGCCAGGAGAGAGGGGCGGAGAATGGGTAGAAGAAGGGGAGGGGATACTTGGCAGTCATCTGACTCTTGGGGGTGCTGTGCAAGGTGGATGGACCTGGAAACTTTCAGTGGTGAGTGGCATTGATCAAGAGGCTTCATTTGTTGACGTTACGCAATCATCCTTGTGGGAACATGGATTTTTATCAACAGAAACAATGGGGGTGCATCATATCGCCTTAACCCCCCCCAAGTTTGTGGTTGAGTCCATGACAGGCCCCTGCAAGTCCGTCATAAGTCCTCCAGTCTTAAGCGGAGTCGCAAGCTATTCAAATGAACTACGACCCTTATTCATCCTTCACCCTGGTACTTATGACTAGTCTAGTGACTGGACTTGTTAAGAGGCATTAAATGGACATTAATCACAAAGCTCCCGTCCAACCAACATATACTCCGGACTGGAGCCTTTGACATTGCCTTGAGTAAGCTTACATCTCATTGTGCTCCTCAGCGACTTCTTCGTTCTTCCACATCCGGAGCTTGTCATCGGTGACATGCTGTTGCCAGGCTTGGAACACCTTCCCCTTGAGAGAGTAAACGTAGTGCCTCCTTGCTTTCTGAAGCTGAATGGACTGCAGGTGGCCATACTGAATGAATAGATTTCAAAGCAAAGATTTGTTAGTTATGTGAATAATGAAACGTGTATTAAAATGTAAACCATGGGCAACATAACTTGCAGATTTAAAAGGACAAAAATGATAAACCGATTGTCTCAGTGGTGATAGGCCTACAGATGGGGTTAATTGTTATAACAAAATTGAGGAAATGACTGTAGGAGTCAAAATGAACTGATTGATCGGAGAATGACTGCGTCAATCCCGAGAAAATCACAAGCCACTAGCAAGTTATTCACTCTGAAGTCAAGGGACAGTCGACCCTCATCAGTAAGGTTCCTGTAATAACAAAGTAATTTGCCATGTCTAACGGACTTCTTATTAACGAGTTTCGAAGTTTTTTGTCGATGTCAACCTTGGGTCACCTTAACACATGAGATCCAACTAGTACATTGACTTTTGATTGACTTGTCATTCACAAGGTGGTATTTCTTCCATTACTAATAAAAGTGACAGATATGGTGATAGCAACGACAATGACAAGTGACCAATGACACAGTGACACAAGCGATAATGATGGCATACTCACCCTCTTCAAGGACTGAAAAGCCCTTCTCACCAGGGTGACCTCATACTGCCTCTCTGCCATAGCAACCTTCTCCTCCATAACTTCTGCTGCATATTGTTTCCATGGCAACAGGCACTTCCTCAACAGTACGTTGCTATAGTGATCTTCAGAAACCTATAATTTGTTAAATCATCCGCAAAGAAAAAAACTATGATTTTAAGGAAAAGTTCAGGAGAGGGCTGCAGCTAAAATTATGCCTTTAACAGAATTTCTGAAAAAGGTTCAGAACGTATAAGTCTTTTATTAGAAAAAAAGCATTTCACGAGTGAAGGCAAAATTCTGAATATTACTAGAAAGTTCTTTGAGAGTTTGTCAATTTTTTAATATGTGCTACATCGATGCTACGTCACTATCATCACAACAGTCTGGCTTCCAACCTACCTGCATGTTCTGTCTGGCCATGTTCACTAGCCTCCTCCATGGGTCCAGACCTTTGTGTCTCAGCAAGGTTTGTCGGTAGTGTTCGTCCGCATAGCTGTTCTGCCGTTGCATGTGCTCCAGACGTTCTTGTTTCTCTAATTCTCTCTGGCAGGCAGAAAACAGAAAAACAGTGACTTAAAAGAGGCGGCCCTTGGCAACGATAACTGTTCCTATTTCTTCCTTCGTACAGAGAGAGCCTGCTGTTGGTGTGTTTGTGAAATCCCAAATAGGGTTATTTGGCTTTCAAACAATCAAAAACCATGAAGGACGTGCTGAATGCACGACAGGTATACAGGAATGGGCGACTTGTTATTTGCTGATTTTCACATGAAATGAAATGGTTTTTGCTCTTTTGCCTTTCAATCCACATTTCAGCAATTCTGAAGCTCTGCCGCTCATGACCGCGGCGTGCCCGTGTTGATAGCCTTGGGGCCACCCTAGATCCTTCAAGGAACTGGTGACCTTTCTCTGTTTCCTCCAATGCATTGGCAAAGCTGCTGATCGGTCCAATTTGTGTTTTCTGAAAATGCTCCCTAGTGTGTCATTTGATGAAATCCTGGCACTGGGGCCGAGGTTCGTGTTTGATTTAAGCGAAGATTTAAGAAGAGTTCTTCATTCAGACCCCCAAAAAAACAAAAACCATCCCCACTCTAACAAATGACATTCCCAAATGATCTAACCACTCCTTTACTCTTCAGCCATATTTATAGACTAATAAACTAACAACAATTTATTCATTTATAAAGCGCAATTTTCAAATGGATATGTTCAAATGCGCTGTACAATGAAGACATTAAGCATGGAACAATGAATAAATTTAAACGTGGTTGAGCCGATGGCATACAAGGGCGCCTCGGGCAGCCACCAACGACCCACATTCACCATCATCAGTAAAGGGGAGACAGTAAGAAGCAGTGACAGTTTTAGAGGTGGGAGGAAACCCCAAAGGAATAGTCTGGATAAAACCCACAGAGTCAGGTAGGGACTGATAACCCAATCCACATGTGGACCAGGCCGGGAATCGAACCCGGGACCACAGAGGTGGAAGGCGAGGAAAGAACTACCTTGCCAACCCGACTCCCCACAGAGACTACACAGGTCCAAAGTGTGACGTCATTTGAACTGGGAAGGGTCGTGGGAACAAATGGAATAGGCATGTGTATTTGTTCATTAACTGGAAAAACGCACTAATGTCTTTCACACCGTATGTGTGATGCATTCACTTCCGTATTCTATAATCCAACACAGGTCCTTGGACTCTATCTCACCTGCTTGGCAAGTCGTTTCTCTTCTCGTCTCTTCTCCATCTTGGCTCGCTTCTCGTCCTCCTCCTCCTGCCTCTGTCGTTCCTCCTTAGCTTTGATCTCTGCCTACAATTGCAGCAAGAAAACACAGACCCTCTGATGAGCGCTTGCAGGAATCCACCAGAGGGTAGTAGGGGGGTCAAAACAGTTTACCAGTATGACAAGATTGTTAAACGTGTCGCTTGGCGTGATAACAAAAGCTTATTACACTTGCGAAAACTAGGCTCTGTTTGATTGAAAACGTTTGGTGACTGCGATGAGTGAATAAGCGGAAATGTTTACAGAGGGAAGCAAGTTATGTGTTAAGCTGATATCAACGGGGATCCAGCTACAAGCAGAGGGTAATGCACTGACGTTTGGCTGGTGGCCAATTTCTGCTCGCCAATTTTTCTGTGTTAAGCAGGTTTTTGTGTCTAGCAGCTTCATATTGGAATCTAGTAAACTGTGTTAAAATGGGAAAAAATTAGATACAGAAATTAAGAACAAGTCCAGGCTGTCTAAACAAGTTGTGATCAACATTCCTGATCGCTGTTAAAAGCGTAACATTTGACAAACTTGCTCATTTATCATTTTCCAAACTATTAAAATTTAATCCCCAAAGAGTCCTTTTTTCCAGATTGTTTGCCCCCAAGAACTTGGCTGTCCCGCTTTTTAAACTTTTGGCCGACCTGTCACAGAAAAATGGACATTTTGTGAGAAGAGCATGCAAAAAACCCTCCTGAAGGTGAAAAAAAAGGCACTGTGACAATATGAGAGAGAATGTCTAGGGCTCCTTTATTTAATTTTCCAAAATCTAGTCAAGTTATCAGTAAGAAATAACGGTACCAGTTTTTCCTGCTCTCTCTTACGCTGACGCTCCTCACGCTCTGCTTTCATCTTCAGCCGAGTCGCTTCTCTCTCCTTCATGCCTGTCAACGGAATCAAAAACACGAGGGTGACAGACATATTTAATTTCGGAATGAAGGGCTGCGTACACGTAGCATCATTTAACTCCAATATTGCCGTGGTTTTACAGCTTTCGGCTGTGCTGGAGGTGGAGAGGGCGCTGTGAAGCCTCCTCGTGAAAGCAGTGACCCCAATCAAAGTCAGTCAGGTTTGAAGGGAAGCACTCGCTCACTGACAAAGATGAGTCGGGCTAGTGGGGGCGATTTTCAACTTGGTGCATGGTGCAATCTGGAAGACGTGCATTCCGACAGAAATGTGTCGTGCTTGCTCAGCGCATCCCGTGCCAACGCACATGAACGTGTGTGCATGTGAAAACTCTCCCAACAAAAGCAGCGTCCTGTCTATGTACCTGTAAAGAAATGCCATCTGTGGTCCCTCTGGCAAGCGGAAAACTGTCTTGGCTTCCCCCAGACAGATCTTTCTTTAAAATAACTTTTTTATTGTATTTATTAATAAATTTCTTCATTGGTAAACATGTATTTCAAAATGCTTTTGAGTAAATCTGGAAAATTCTAATCCAGTGAGCAAAACAGCTTTGTTGTTTTATGGTCATCCAAAGGTCAAGCAAACTTTTAATAAATCTCTACATCCGACAACCATGTGGTAACAACAGGAGGGTACAGGGTTCGAATCCTCACCACACCATCAGAGCAAACCATCCTACCTTTGAGTAGAGGCGGCCTGGCCGGTTGTTTATTCTTACTGCTGGTGCTAGTTGTACTAGCATCGCTCTGATCTGAGCGTGCAGTGGACGGCGCTGTGCCAACACTAGGCTGTGATCTGCAACACAAGAATACACACAAGGTGCAACTTGATGACCAATAACTTGGTGCTGAGGACAGAGTGAAGGGACAGCTCAACCTCGCAGGCAAGAGGATCCAAGACACTTTAAGTACAGGTACGGTTTTCATCAAAGATCGTATAGCGCCGAAGGCGCAAGATGGATAACTCTGCCCAAAAGGTGTAATTACCATGGGCTCCATTTGAGCAAGCGATACGCCTGAGCGGTTTACGGTAATGCTTGGGCACAGGCTCACCAGGTGCACGTGCCTGCCGTGGCGCCTGCGCCTGTGCATTGCGCAGGTGTATCGCTTGCTCAAATGGCGCCTATGCAATTACAACGTTTTACGTGTATTCGTGGTGAAGTTCTCCATCTTGCGCCGCTAGATGTAATGCCCAGAGGTCGAAAGAGAGGAGCTGTCAGGTGGCAGTGTGACTTGGAACAATATCACCTGCAACTGGCTACAAGGTTATCGTGTTAGAAATAAACTTGAAAGTGTCCCAAAAATATAAATTAAGAAATCAGAAATTTAAATAAACAGTTGGGGGGGTGGGAGAAAAGGTAGCAGATAGAGAAAAGATTTTTTGAGATGATTTTTGCTTGACCTGAAGTAGTCTAAGAATTTACCTTCCACTATCTGGTTGCCCTCCAGGAAGTCCACTTGATTCCACGGCAATGTTGCTTGCTGCCGTCCCTCCTCCCAGCTGCATCCGTAGCAGCTGTTGCCGCTGCGCTGTCTGCAGGTCCTGGATCAGCCGCTGCTGCTCGCGTAGTTGCTGCTGCTGCTCGTGCAGGATGCGCTGCTGCGCGGCGTAGCGGTGCTCAAATGAGTTGGTCTTGTAGCTGACGTTCTTTTTGGGTGTCATGCCTGGGACACTGGCTTTTGTGTTAACTGTAGTCAGAGAAGCACACAATAGCGTAACATTTGTAATGTGCACATTTTCTGACAACACCCCAAACTGTTGGTCAATCGATATGTTGTTAGTAAAAGGAAAACTTCAGATGAGCGGGAAAAGGTGACCATAAGATGTTTTTCGATTAAACGCAGAAGTGCATGACATTTCCTTTCTTTGTAAGAGCTAGTGGTAAGTAATTTCAAAGACCGGTTGAAATATTTATTTATTGATTGATTTATTTCTGTTTTTTGGCCAGGATAGCCAGATTCACGATAATTCTCATGGTCTTCCCCGGGATCCTGGAGTGAAGATGAACAATTAAAGCGCAAATTAAAAAAATAGGATTGGCCTTGTTAAAAAACTTGCTTTAGCAACTATCAGAGCATCAAACACTGATCACTTTCGCCAAGAGGTATAACAAATTTTCCCAAAACCTCAACATTGAAAATAATGTCCTTTTCCAGCTATTTAAAAGGGGTGTGGAAGGCCACTCAAAAAAAAACAGCTGAAAACAGCTGGCAAAAAGTTGAAATGTAAAAAGTTGCCATACTTTTGTACAGACCAGGTGTACAAAAAGACTGATATTCAGGGTCAACATCTAAACAAAAACAGCTGAAATCAGCTAAAAAGCTGAATTCTCACACCCCTGATTTAATCATAAGGTCGTAGCTATGCAGAATATCGCCTTGTTTGGGCATACCACATCACAAATTTTGGCACTCCTCAGCAAAGGTTTCCACTAACTAAATGTTAACAACTTTCACCTGTCAAGTGAATAATTTCGGAGACACATGCTTTTTTGTGCAGAGCTAAAATCCAACTTCATTTTTAGCCAATCGCTCAGGATACAGGTAATAGCCAAACAACTTTGCAAATATGTCCCATTTGAAGACAACGGGAAGTAGAGTAAAAGCTGGAACACTGCCAAAAAGTTATTGTGGGACTACATGTATCGATATTTAGTACAGCTGTATGTGATGAACATGTATGTACGAGCATTCAAGAAAAGTAACGCCATTTCACAGTCGGTTATCACAAGAAGGCCAAACCTTTTTCAGCGGCATTGTTCTGATTCCGATTCGGCTGGTGTCCATCGCTGTCGTCTTCACCGACTTTTACCATCTCCTCCAACGGAAGGTCCACGTGTTTGCGTGTGACCTGCCAGGCGTACTTAGGCTTCCCGGGACCTGCCGAGCTGTGCTTGGTGTTTGACGTTTCGGACGTGGCGGAGGCATCGCTATGTGCTGTGCCGAGGGATGAAGTGTTGGGGTGGCCAGGTCGGGTTGGTTCTCCAAACAGATCGTCCTGTGTGCACCAAATAATGATTGGTCTAACACTCCCGCACCGTAGTTGTGGGGACATACACTCGGCATTTCACCTATTTTGTGGGGCCCGAAAACGTTGTGGGGACTCAGAAATGTCCCCACAACTCGGTTCAAATTTCCCTTACAAAAGAACTTGTCCCCTTAACGCCGTGAATGCCTACCCATATTCTCATTTATCATCTAAGAATAAAGAAGCTCTGAGTAGGATTTGGGATTGACTGCTTTAAACCTATTCGTCCATGAGCTCCATGTCTGTTTCAATGCAGAACCATGGTAGCCATATCCACTGATGTAATGTAATCAACGAGGGACTCTCTGAGAGGCTTGGTGGTGACAGAGGAACCTGTCCCTTTTGTCCGTTCTGGGCATGCGCGCATAGCTTTGACCACTCACTTCACTGTGGAAAAGACCGGGTTTGTCTGCCGTCATCAAGCGTCTCAAAGTCCCCCTTTGGACAATTTGTGAGGGTAAAAGTGAAGAAAAAGTTAACAATAGACCTATGAAATGATGATGTCATGCTACGTTTACATAGGCACTTTCCTATGGAGCCAGTGGAGGCCAATGGTTCACTGAGCACCGTGGGAAATCACAAACATGAACAAAGTGGGGTGTCATCAGAACCAAGGTCTTTTCACCAGATTAACCATAAATAAGAGCACCCGGCCTTGAAGAGGGAGACTGCGAATCTGGAAGCCTCCTACGTTTTGGCCACGTTCAGTTTACCGGTAGCAGGTCAAACTGGAGTTCTTGCACATTTTAAATATGGAACACTTAAATTTGGGACTTCTACATGGCTTCATGAGACAGTCTGTGACTTACATGTAGTTTAGGAAAATGGACATCACAATGGTAAGACTTATTGCGTTTTCAGGTCAGTTTATCCTTTTATCGGGTGTTACAATAAAATGGGTAAAATTCAAATAAAGTAGTTGGTACTTGCATTTAATTCCATGGTATTTGAAATTTTCGCGTGAAAATTGATTGTCAACATTTTCAGGTTTCCCCTGCTTGCAGAAAGGCTGGCGAGCAACATCATAGAGCTTGGCCGTTCAAATACCTCTCCAGCCAATTACTTTGTTCAGTAACATATTTAAAAATGCTTCAACAAACCACTTTCTGTGCCACCGAGTCTGGCCTATCAGAGGCCCCCTTCTGTCCAGCCTTGGCATCCCCAGCTCCCTCTTCTTCGCCCCTATTGGTCCACAGCCTCCCAGAGGC
The DNA here is from genome assembly GCF_054643075.1 of Acanthaster planci. NCBI lineage: Eukaryota > Metazoa > Echinodermata > Asteroidea > Valvatida > Acanthasteridae > Acanthaster > Acanthaster planci. The sequence goes on along the minus strand of NC_141786.1, from coordinate 4,899,837 downwards.
TGCTGCCTCCAGGAAGGCGGCCATCTTGCTTTTGGTCTGGTGCTGCTCTTGCTCCAGCTCTCGGCTGTGTTGCTCCTGCCGCAGCCACAGGCACCAGACTGAGAGATATTTCCTCAAGAGGTTACGGTGATAGTGATCGGTGGCAATGTGTTTTTTTCTGAAGTAAAAATAATAAGTTTACAGAGCTGAATGAAACTGCAGCACTTATCATTGGCACTAGTATCATTGCCAATATGCAACAGAGGCTTTGCGTAGTCATTACGTGAATCACCCATTTGGAGCAGACGTGAGTTTGCCTATGACAAACTTGGGTCGGTACTCACTGGTTTTGGATTGCGCAGTTTGCATACCAATGTTTCTTATCTGATCAAAAGTTGACCCTAACTGTCCAAAACCTGCCATACTCCAACAGCAGGTTTTGTGAGGTTTTGGCAGGTTTCGTACCGTACCTGAGCAACTTCTTGCTGAATTTTGTGAGACTTGGGATGAAAGGCCCAGGGAGATGGTGTTGGATTCTGTGTGAGTTGGGACACACATGGGTCACTGTGTGCAGTGTCTGGCTTGCTGTACCAATTGTTGGACTATGCTTGATTTTGTCAGGTTTGGTACTGTTCAGTGCAAGTCATCCTATACTGCATAGACCCATCCATACCATATCACTCAAACTCCAACGGGCTCATTCTGTTGGAGTTCATCAGGTTTGGTACACTACCCTGCATGTACAAGTACATAGACAAGTACATGAACCTGATGGATTTTGTGAGGTTCAGGATGCTTTCTTGTGCAGGAGCCTAGGGGGTTAGGTTAATGAAGTGTGAACAGGTGGATGGTGATGGCACTGCCAGTGAGTTTGCTGACAAAAAAATCTACAAAAGTCTACTAGATTCTTGCTTATACTATACGGCATTGGGAAAAGTGTCAAACGTTTTTGGGTGAGCAAACTAGAATCATGAAAATCGACCAAATACATCACGAGAAATGAAATAAAAAACAGCTCTTGAACAGTTCCATTATTTTACACTATCAGCAGGTCCCAGTCAGTGTGCCATGATTGACAGGTTAATGGTCACACTGGCCTTGAGGAAGTGGGTGCCAGGCTGATTGTTTATTTCATAATTACTTACTGCTGATCCAGTCAGGATGAAACTGGTGAGTAGCATTCATAGGTTTTGGCTAATGAAGTTTCACGTAATGGTAGCCATCTTATTGGACAGCTACAGTTAATTGTATAGCTACAAGTAGACATGAACGTATCAAAGTTGGCACATTGGTATTTGACTGAACAGACTTATTCCAGCTTTATTTTACTGTTTCACCTTTTATTCATGTCGGAAAAATAAAAAGTAAATAAATAGGGGAAAATGTTTAAAAATAGCCATTAAAATGAAGACCAAAAAAAACCAACCAATGCTGATCAAGTACCAATCTAATACCAATGTGTCAACTCTGACACGTTCAGTCAGATTACCAAAAGTTTACATAGGATTAGTTTTATTGGCCCCGTGTCTGAAAAGTTCGTTATGAAAAATGAGGAATTCAAAATTATTTGGATTTCTGGCAACTTGTGACAAAACTGAAAATCCCCCGGCCCTGAAATACACAGACAGGCTGACCAACGAACATGTACCTATGGAGATCCTTGAAGCTTTCCTCGATCTCCCTGGTTTCCCGCTCAGCTCGGCTGGCTCTGGCGTAGGCTCGCCAGGCGTTCCAAGCCCTGAGGAGAGTCCGCCAGTCGGACAGCGCCCGAGCCTTGCCCAGGGCTAGTCGCTTGGTCAAGACAAGCTCGTACCAGGCGTGGAAATGCTGCTGCAAGCTCTGAAATGAAGATGCGGGTACAAAGATTTAGAACTAGATGCGGTGTGGGGAATTACGGCTCCTTCAAATCTACATGTAGGTGCTGGGCTTGCTTTGAATGGGACAGATCTTCAGATACTCAACTGCTCTCATTGTGAATGCACTCTGACGGCTTGAGGACAAACATGTGTACCTTCAGGTACACGTACAATGTACCTTCATGCATCCTGAGGACATACATGTACCTTGAGCCCTTTGGCTACACTGCCAGAACATTTCCAAGCTTGGGGACACATATACGTTCTGGTCTTGGGTGCCTTCCATGCTGTTTTGTCCTCATGAAATAAGGACATAGGTCTTGCGGTGACTTCATCATCTGTATATGCCAAAGCTTTGAGGATATACTCTTAGGTCCTAAGCTACCTTTATGGCTTGTTCACTTTTCAGCTTTGAGGACATAGTTCCTGGGCTAACTTCATAGTTTGTACTTTCTAAAGCTATGAGGCCAAATCAGCAGGTTCTGCAACACATTGATTGCTGGTTCACTCTCAAGCTATGAGGACATCATTCATATATTTTCAAGCTCTAAGGACACACCTGAAGTCCTTGGCCACCATTACAGCTTGCTCATTCTCAAGGTTTGAGGACATGTGTTCAGGTCAAAGGTCCCCTCTTTAGTTTGTTCATTCTCAAGCCTTGGGGACATGCATGTACATGTATCTTCCAGTCCTGGGCTACATTCATCATCAATATTCTAAACCTTTGAGGTTGTACCTTAAGGTCCTGAGCTAACTTTATCATCTGTAAATTCTAAATCTTTAAGGACATACCTTCAAGTCTTGGGCTGTCTTCATTACCTATGCATTCTCAAGCTTTGAGGACATACCTTCAAAGTCTGGGCTACCTTATAAACTGCTTGTTCAATCTCAATCAATGAGAACACATTCGTTACATTAGGTCCTTCATCATCTGTACATGCTAAAGCTCTGAGGACATACCCTCCGGTCCTGGGCTACCTTCATCGTCTGCACATTCTAAATCTTTGAGGACATACCTTCAGGTCCTGGGCTGCCTTCATTGCCTGTACTAAATCTTTGAGGACATACCTTAAGGTCCTGGGCTGCCTTCATCGTCTGTACTAAATCTTTGAGGACATACCTTCAGGTCCTGGGCTGCCTTCATTGCCCTTGCATTCTCAAGCTTCTGTTCCATTTTCCTCTTCTCCTCCTCAATCAGGGACTCTGCGTTTAGTCGCGTTTGCAGTTCCTCCTGCCGTCTCCTTGCCTCCTCTTGCCTCAGCTCCTTCATTTTACTGGCTTCTTCGTCTTTCTTCCTGTATCAACAAAACAGAGATACCCCTTTCTTGAACAAGTGAAGGCAAAAAATGTCTGAGCGGGACAAAGCACAGCATGTACAGGCACATATGTACCTCTGTGGTTACAACTCATCCGTCTTACTGTCAGCAGGGTTCTACCTGAGGTCTGCCTTCCTGCCTGCCACAGAGACACATGTGTATCTCTGGAGCTGTGTTTCGGATCCAGTTCACAACTTGTACGTGTCATCTGTCTTTCTACCTGCATTATGAATACATGTATCCCGAGGTATTTTTTTTACCTCAGCTGTGCCTCACTGCCTGCTAAACGGACATACACCTGAGGGGGCTATACAGTACATTGAAATTGAAAGTTTTGAAAACCTCAAGAGGGGAAAAATATTTACACTTTTTTTCCTATCTGGGAATACAAATATTCATTTCAGAAATTTTGTACAATTTTTCCCTTACTGGGAAAAATTTTCATACTTTCTTCCCCTCTGTGAAAAAAAGGAATTCACAATTTATTTTGCAAAGGGGAAAAATGTTCACATCTTTTTTTTCCCACAGGTGGGAAAAATTTCACAGCTTTTTTCTGAGTGGGAAAAAATTTCATACAATTTTCACAAATGCAAATGGGAATTGTTTTCGCGATATTTCCCGGCCACTTTCACAGGGTTAGGCTTCAACTGCATCGTGCCGTGTGTCGCCCGAATCTTCCTACTACAGACTCATGGTTTTTAAACCCTTACTGAAAATTTGAAACTTTTTGAGAGGGAAATGTGCCGTGGTAGCTGCACCTCACCTCTGCCTGGCTTCCTCCTCCAGCCTTCGCTGGTCCTGCATCTCCTTCCTCAGCCGGGCCATCTCCTGCTGCAACAGCGCCTCCTCCCGCTGCCTCTGCAGCGCCTTGCTGCGCTCCTCCTTCATCACCATCTGGCGGGCCTGGGACTGCGCCGCCTTGTGCTGCTGCTGCTGCCGCAGCTGCGCCTCTCTCACCTGCTGCCTCTTCTCTCTGTTTTCCTTCACCTGCAGGCGACAACGGGATCCTTGCATCAGCAGATGACGGGGTGTGTGGCCTCGCAAGAAGAGAAAGTGAAGGGTGCTGGCATTGCTTGACTCACATGTTTTTATCACCCCTTCCACGAGCTGCCTATCTGCCCTGAGTTCAAGTGCACCCTCACCAGCAAATTTATAAGAGACAATCTTGTGGGAAGTTTTTCAACTGGGCTCGTGGACATGTACAGCACGCACACAAAGATCTTACATTCAAACTAAGTGCGCATAAAGCTGTGCGTGCAAGCGGTGAGTTCCCACGTCTTTCATTCGTTCCCGCTCGGAGCAGATAGACTAATCCCAAAAAATGTCACGTAACTGTGGTGGCATTTCACTCACTCACGTTATCATCTACATGTAGTTTGAGCCACGGCACCTCCTTGGTCAAAGAGGCACGCAACGCATGCGTTCCACCTGTCCACGAGCACTATGAGGCTGCAGTAATGGCTTCTACATGTAATTAGGATTCCGAATCACACTCTTGCACAGAAAGTGGAATTCACACTGAACACAGCCGTGTCCAAACGACTCAGCTAACAGCTGGCTATGATACACAAGTCTATGGGCCACACCTGAAGCCACTATTGTGGCTTCCAAAGACCCACATGTTTTGTCCAATTGAATCCAAGGACATGAACGCGTACGTGTAAGTTATGTTCCTATGAAGCAACAAATATTATTCAAAATCTCAAGAAATGTACCTACATGTAAGAACAAAACCTGACAAAGTTTCAGCTTAGTGAAGACTGTATATTTCAGGATTTTGATTTCAGAATAAAGAGTTGACAACTCATGTTTTTGAACTACGCCTGAATTCAGTGTCTAGGAAAGTCTCTATTCAGTCGAAAGCAGGTACGCGATGTCATGCAAGGAACCAATGAATAAGAGCAACCGCGGGCATGTGTGAGTGTCATATGGAAGCTTGTGAACGTCAATGGCCATTACCCAAAACTGCATCTTTTGTTGCGTCGTTGGAGATGGCCTTCTTGCAATTTTTTCTTCAAAATGGCAGCTTGCGCCAGAAAGAACGATTTCACAAGTCTAAACTAAACTGTCTTTGAACCAGGCACGCTTTTCAACAATAATTTGTCAGTTACTTTTTGGATAACTGCAAACGATAAAATTGCTCCTTTCACAGGTTAAAGTTCGTCAAGTCCTAGACCCTATATGACGATGAGCTCTTTACCTTCTGCTGTCTTGCAGCCATTGTGGTCCTAGGGTCATGCTTCTTCTTGCTCTCTGCTCCTATGCCAAGATCTCTCTTGAAGCTGCTCTCCACGACATCTTTCTTCATCAGTTCACCCAGGATGCTCTGGACGTACTGGTTATCGTCCCGGGTCTCTATCTGGTGAAAGAGTTCTGCAGAAAAGGGAGACGCATTCAACCTGAATAAATTTCCGGGATAATGACCTTCAGGAGTTTGTACTCGGACATGATGAGATTTGGCAGGAAGACTCATGCGACAACGGTTTTGAGTACAACTTGACTTTACTCTGGCGAGCACATGACTGTAGGCGTGAACGGATTTTCTCCACTAAAATGTGCGGGGCTGAAATGTGTTGCTAAAACAGAAATGGCTCCATCACAGTTGCAACTACGTTGCAGTGAGAAGACAAACCACCAGTTTAGGTCTGTAATAGTTTTATCCAAAAAAGACCCTTCGGCGGACTTATTTTATACCTTACAGTCGGCTTGTTTTTCGACGTAAGCCTGTGTCCAAATGACTTGGATGGTGATACCAGTCATATCTACGGAGGCCAGCAACTACCTGTACTAGCCTGGTGCAGCTTTGGCTACTTTAAATTCAGACCAGCCCTTCATGCTCAAAACAACACAGGTCCACGATACCTTCTGACGACATCTTGTTGTACGGGTCCGCGGCTACGGGATCGTTCTCTGCCAGGAGGTTGTTCCACTGGTCCTTCAGGTCCGATTTGGCGGCCTGCTTGGAGGCCGTGTAGTCGCTCACGTCCTCGTCGTCTACAAAATACTTCAGGTCGTCAGCCTCACCGTCCAGGCCGCATTTTTGTGCCATCCACTGACTGAGCAGGTCTTGCGCTTAAACAAGACAAGAATAAAAGAGAGTGACAGGAGAGAACTGGCCAGGATGCAATCTTGTAAGGGACAATCTAATCAGGAGAATGCCCAACAAGTACAGTTGTAATGCATATATATTCCAGAAATTAGGGGTCCAAAAGTGTGACATTTTTGTGTGCCTGTTACATCTGACCTTTGTCATTTGACGTGGAAATATCACCAGAATTGATTTCAAACAATTACTGTGTGTTTTGACAGGTAGTTTGCATTAATTCATCACTCTTGGAAATTAGAAAATGTATTCTTACAAAATCACATGTCAGATGTGACAGGGACACAAAAAAGGACCCCTATATTCTGGAAGTACCCATGAATAAAAAGTTCAAATGAAAAAACACTCTTGATCCATCTTCATTTTTCGCTAATGTTTCAGTTGAGCCCAAATCTAAGATAAAAAAGAACCTTGCTACCTCTACATTTGATTTATTTACACAGAAACAATGTCTGTCAAATAACTGGGTTCACATAACATTAGAAGCAGACGTCAATCCCATTTCATGAATTTAGACATTCCTAGGTGACTGGCTGCTGTGTCTGATGTTGTCAGCAATGCTGCCTGGCAAAGTTCGTTGCTCAATGTGCCCTAACAGGTTAACCCCTTCGCGCCGGGAGGTGGCTAGACACGCCGTAAAAATTGAGATCCTCAGCCCACTTTTCAGCCATCATTCTCGGCCCATGCTCGAGCGAACACGGTGAAAGAAGGCAGACCCTGGCTCTTATACATATGGTAATTGGTCTTTGTGTGTAGCCCAGAAATGAAAAGACCGAATTTGCATCATAATCACCAGCTTCAAAATAGCCCCCACTTTGAAAAGAGGCAACGGGAATGTAGAAGGGTGAGTAGAGCCGCATGCCACCGAACAATCAGCCTTTTCACCGTGTAATTCAAAGCACGCAGGGCCACAAACTGAGAATTTGCAGTTTGGCAGGTGGCCTTCGCGGCCAAGCGAGGCTGGAATTCTAGGAGTCAGCTTTCGGAAAGAAATTCCCGTCGTCAAGGGGTTAAGCACTTGGAAAGCCTCTGAAAGGGAGAAACATTCACACAGTGCCAGTGGTGGTGGTTAGGCAGTTTGTGATCTCAAGTGTCTACGGTCATTCTACAAATTTGCAGTACAATTTTTTAATCTCCTTGTCACGTCAGACGTATAATTTTGTAAAAAATCTCCAGTTCCCAAGAGTGATTGATCAATACAAATTACCGGGTACCTGCCAGACAAATAAAAACAGTAGTAGTGTAAGGTCACTGGTATTTATGTGTCAACTGACACAGGTCAGGTGTAACAGACCCAAAGATGTCAAATGTTTGGACCCCAAATTTATAGAATGACCCACAGATGCTCGGGATCATTTTACGATGGTTACTGGCACTGTTGGAGTGTCTTGAACTTGGAGAAGCTTTGTAAGGACTTAAACATGTACACATTACGTCAGTATTGGACCATAATGACCTCTCACACTATCGTTTACATGCATCTACTCAGTAGGTCTTTTGAGCATTAAAACCCTCCTATATAGAGTTGCATTCTTGACACAGTAGTCCTTTCAGTCAAAATCAGTCAAATGATATGATATGACATGTCTATGTTCTGTACAGGGAGAAGTGGAAGGAATTTTTGACTGTGTTACAGCAAATGGAAGGTTATTTTAATGTGACTCTCCTTTCCCTAAAGGGTTGGTTACTGCTTGCAGCTGCGGTTACTCTGCCTTAGGGTAAACCCCCATTCCTTAAAAGATGCATGTACACGTACGGTGTTGTGTGGAAAGTGTCAACATTTTGTACCAAGCTTTTCAGGAATTTGTCCAAGAGTACACTGTAGCTCTCTGAGTTACCTTCTGAATATGCTTCATCGTGATCGTGCAGGGCCTCAAGGGTTGCAGCCGCTGTGCCGTACCTATTGGGTGAAAAATGGCTATCGCCATGGGAACTGTTGCTGGGGCCAAAGGTCATTGCAGCTGCTCTGTCTGACGCTTTCTCCACTTTCTGCAAGTTAAATTTAAGAGCAAAAGGAATCTGTTAATCTAGCGAAAGCAAAACACTGGCACATTGTTTAGACACAGATGAGCAATGATAGTGAGGTTCTTGAAAAAACTCGGAAAGGTTAACATTTGGTTTTTTTTATTGTAATCAACTTTTCAGGAGTCTAGAAGTCTGATACTTTCAAAATTAATGTCTCAACTTCTGGGAAATCGTTTGTGTGCATGTAAGATAGAATGAGGGCACTGCGGTATTCTTATGGGGTAAAAATATTCCAGTCTATTAGTTCCCGGTTTATTAACCACTTCCTGCCGGGGGTCCTGGTTTCGGACAAATGAGCTGGTCCGTGTAACAAAAGATTGTACTAGGAACAAAGGACCTGCTGGGAATTGCCATCATTTTTAAACTTGGTCCAGGCCAGGAATTGAACCTCAACCAACATAGGCATAGAGGCGAGCGCTTTCTGCGTTCAACTGCACGTACCTGTGCTGTCCATAATTAGATTGCCTACCTTGATCCATTCTTGAATGTCATCAGCTGCTGGGGCTTGCGTCTTCCTCTGTGTGAAAGTTAACAATCAATACAAACAGAATCTCGTGAGCATTCAACAGAGAAAGGACAGATAAGACTAGTGCGCCAATGTTTCAAGTTATGCTGATATTATTGCAATTACCAATATTACATCAACTCCTGTATCTTGGGCACCCCATCTGGTGGTTTGGACGAGTTTGGCAGGTGGAATCTGAAGAGTTTCCAGTTGCCAGGATGAGCACAGATCCAGATTAAGTTTTTCCACGGTGTCAACTGGCCCAAGTCCGACAAAGCACTTGCTGAGTACATGTACAAGTACATTCAGTCAGTGCAAAAGCCAAGATGGGTGTGATTGGTCAAGCTTTGGGATTGCGTAAATTCTGTATGATCAGCATGATCAGTTGAACTTGCTGTATGATCAGTTGACCTTGCTGTATGATCAGCACGGTCAGTTGACCTTGCTGTATGATCAACACAATCAGTTGACCTTACTGTATGATCAGCATAATCAGTTGACCTTGCTGTATGATCAGCACGATCAGTTGACCTTGCTGTATGATCAGCACGATCAGTTGACCTTGCTGTATGATCAGCACGATCAGTTGACCTTGCTGTATGATCAGCACGATCAGTTGACCTTGCTGTATGATCAGCACGATCAGTTGACCTTGCTGTATGATCAGCATGATCAGTTGACCTTGCTGTATGATCAGCACGATCAGTTGACCTTGCTGTATGATCAACACAATCAGTTGACCTTGCTGTATGATCAGCACGATCAGTTGACCTTGCTGTATGATCAGCATGATCAGTTGACCTTGCTGTATGATCATCATGATCAATTGACCTTGCTGTACAATTTGTTGACATGGTTGATGAGGCTACCTGATTGTGTTATGCCCCAACCGGCCAGCCAAGCTGGACCGGCCAAACTATAGTTACATGTAGCTAACTTCTATAGAAAATTTCTCAGTCATCTCCTACATGTAGTTTATGCAGCTCAGACCTGACAAAATTCATAAAAAAATGCCAACCTGGCCTGGCGTTTCAAAATAAAAACTTGTTTCTGCAAGTACAAGTTACCAATAAAAGAAATGACATTAGGACATGGCATGGCACACACTGGCATTCTGTTCTGTAGTTGGGCCAGCCCAACTATGATGGCACTGCAGTTGAAACTGTCCCCCAAATGACCCAAATCTTGGGCCAAACAAAAGCCTTCTTCATCATGGGTTCAGATTCTGGGGAATGAGGAAATATAGGCTTATCCCCCCCCCCACTTTTTGACTGAGGGAGGGGATTACCAATATTATGGGGTTCATTACCATTAGCACCCTGTTCCTGTAATAAAGAAACAAAGTCCACTTTCTCAAACTAACATTTTGACCTTAAGGAAGCATTCTCGATCCTGATAGGCCTAGTTTAGGTAAATTTTGACAATATTTACATGTAAGCAAGAAAACTTCAAATTTCTAACCCAAGTTTGGCAAAAGACAACCACTCAGTTGAATAACGCCATTTTGTTTTTCGTCTGGTTACCCGACTCGGGCTTTTTGGATTCATCAAAACAAATCTCCATCCAGGTCAATGAACCAGACTACATTCGCTTATTTGGCGTTCACAGCTCTTTTGGGGCGGTCATGTTGGCTGCCGTTTTACCCAAAAATCTCTCTCAAAACCAAAAGCCTGTTCTCTTTTCTTTCTGATATGAAAGAGAACATCACCAACAACTCGTTTAGATAAGTTATTTTGAAAAAGTAGAATTTTTCCCTTATAATAGGAACGGGGTGCTAAAGGTAATGCACCCCAATATCATCATCCTTCTCCCTCCTCCCACTTTTCAAGTCCCTGATTTTATGTGCACCCCTTTAAGGTTTTGGTTAAAGTGGGACTTTGGGCCACGTGGCATGTCACACTCAGCGCAAGGCTGACCGTTCAGAAATCATCCCCCCCCCAACATGTGACATGAAATCTCTGCCATTGTTCTTCAGAAATCAATGCAATAGGCCTACATGTATCAAGATTAATCACTACGTGCGAGACCGTAATCCGTGTTGTCACCAGGTCCTTTATTTCGCCACTTACACTATCAACTGACTATTCTGTAAAAACCAATCAAACTTGACAATAGGTGGCGAAATTAGGGACATTGTGATTATACTGTCACGCGCATTAGGCCTACCAGTACCACTACTAGGCCTACCATGACTTCTTCAGTTATTGATCTGTCTGTATTTTCACTGCTAAATTTGATTTTTTAGAACATGTTAGGCCTAGGATTATCACTTTCTGATGGCTAGTAGAAACTGCAAGGGAAAATTAGTGATGTATATGATGGAACTAGTCTTACCGACACACGCATCATGGTTAAATTAATACAGTACGTATATTAGTAGGACGTGTACATACTTTTGCATTCGAATTCGTGCTGCCACCCGGCGTGTCTTTTGTGGACCACCTTTTCCAACGATATAAGTCGGCATTTCTGCTTGCCATCGTTAAAACAAGTTAACATTTACCGCCTTTTCACATCTACATACTAAGTTCATCTCAAAAACAGAAGCATTTCTGTGTGACAGAAGCGGTAATTCCACAATATTCTTTCAACGGTCGCGGTGCTGGCCCGGCAGGGTGACGGCTTCCCTCGCCATTTTTGTTGACAAGGAATTTATGACGGCTGTTGCATGATGTAATAATTTTTCACGCCCCCATCCCACGTGAACCGATGACCTGCCGATGCCGGGGAAGTACATGTGAAATGGCACAGTCGTAGATGTGAAATAAAGATGGCGACGTCCACGGCCGCGGCACTTTGCCGTTCACATTTTTTGAGGTACGTGCCATGGTGTAGGCTTAGGCCAAGACAAAATTTTAGCCTTTGGGGAAAGAGTTTCACATGCGGACATCACTTGACATGCTTGACGCCCTTTGCACAAAAAACTGTTTTCATAGTAGGCCCCTAGGCCAAGATATTTAACTTTTTTTCTTGTAGGCCTAGGCCTAGTCGTTGTACAAAAGTTGTAGGCCTAGGCCCTACAGCCTACTGTTGTCAGTTGGAGGCCTGGGCCTAAGCCTACTTAACTTGTAAACTGTAAGGTTCTTCGTTCAAGTCTTTCATCATGCTTGTGTCTTTCTTCTTCCATTGTTCTAACATCACTTAGTAAGTGATGCACCAATCATAGGAGCATACTTGAAGACTCAGGTACACTAAAATGAGAAGCAGTTGGAGTTTCAGAGGTGGGAGGAAAACCTCAGAGGATTATTCTGGGTAAAACCCACGGAATCGGTAGGGACTGAAAACCCAATCCATGTGGACCGAGCCGGGAATCGAACCCAGACTGCAGAGGTAGAATGCAGGAAAAAAAAACACTTGGCTACACCAACCTGACTCCCCGGGCTACTGCTGTGGGTTCCGTCGTCCGCCGCAATGGCTGCACTCCCATGAACCATCGAGGTAGAAATCCTCCATGCACGAATGCATGAGCACGGCGGACGACGAACCCCACAGTTCTGCAGGGTAGGCCTAACAATGGACGTTGCTGTTGAGTATTGGCTGATATTTTTGAGCGACGTCCGTGTACTTATCGTACTATTACAAATGACATTTTCTACAAACATTGAAACAGTCATGACAGTAGGCTGACTGGTGAATATTTGTCACATCCATGTTGTAATCAGCTATCACTCAGAAGTAACGTATGATTGTTAACAAAAGGAGGGGGCCTGGGCTTCATGGTTTCTGTGATTGAAATAACAATTTTTAATAGAAATTCTTAAATGCTTTACCTACAGTTGTGTGTACCAGTTTACCTCTCAAATGGCCTGGGGTAAATGTGACAATAGAGAAGGCAAGATTTTTGGCCTGCGTGCTAATCTTGACCCGTACATGTATTCAGTATGACCTGAAATATATTCCTACATGTGTAAAATTATTGAAACCAACTTCATTCATGTCATTTTATTAAACACATCTACCTTATCACAATAGTGGAATTTGTGCTCAGGTGCAAATTTCTGCGTAGGCCTATTGTGTCCAACTTCCGAGTATCCCCAACTACATAAAAACCATACATCTGTAAATCATAAATGATCAAAGATCTTCCCAAAGTTTCACCTGACATGCTTGACCAGTTCAGCTTTCCCTGAGAACAATTAACATTTGGTTGCAGACACGTTACCTCTGTGACGTCAAAGTTCTACCGGCAGTCTGTGGCAGCTCTACTCAGCAGAATTAATTTGGCCAGTTCATATTGAGACATGATGTGTCATATTGAGACATGATGTGTCGTATTGAGACATGATGTGTCATATTGAGACGTGATGTGTCATATTGAGACGTGATGTGTCATATTGAGACGTGATGTGTCATATTGAGACGTGATGTGTCATATTGAGACATGATGTGTCATATTGAGACATGATGTGTCATATTGAGACGTGATGTGTCATATTGAGACGTGATGTGTCATATTGAGACATGATGTGTCATATTGAGACGTGATGTGTCATATTGAGACGTGATGTGTCATATTGAGACGTGATGTGTCATATTGAGACGTGATGTGTCATATTGAGACGTGATGTGTCATATTGAGACATGATGTGTCATGACATGCATTTTACTCACCGCAGCACTAGCAAATTTGTAATATTTTATAAACATGTTCTGATTTGTCATTGCAGAATCTCTTGCCTATGCACCAATGCAGCAAGGAGTTTCTCCACAATGAACGGGCCTCTTTGTTTCAGAGCAACACAGCTATTGTGGTAAGTGTGGCCACTGCGGATCAAGTAGAAGTTACCCTACTTGTCACCAGATCTCTGTCTCCTCTGCCATATCTAACAGTAGCAACAGAATTGAACAGAAGACAATAAGTTTCTTGAAAAATTGATGGAATCCAAATTATACGTCGCATATGAATGTACAGTTGTTGCATAGAACCAGATTCTCAACAAAATGCAATGGGAACCAGTTCATTTGGGTAGGGCTGAGTCAATTCGAGTAATTCACTATTCAAATATCAGACCTTTTATTTGATCGAATATCCGAATATTTGGTCGTACCAACAGGCAGATTGTTGATGAACAAACCATATACAAAATCAGTTGCAATAACATGTGTTGTACATTATGATCAATATGGGAACTGGTTTATTTGTTGGAGGGGAATACTTCTTTAATTAATACATGCTGAATATTGCAGATTTCATGTATGATCAGACTTCAATTCCATCTCAGTAAATTGAGGCCTCCTAAACTTAAACGGTTACTTTGGTGACATTTCTCTGGGCTGGTAGTTGCTCATCAGTCAGAATGGTGATGGGCTGCCACATTTGCAGTGGTTTGGTTTGTGATATTTTTTACTGTCGGTAGCGCGGAGCCGCCAAAGAAGAAGAAGAGAGTTGATCCCAAGCTGGAGATGATGAGGCAGCAGAGGATGCTGAAGAGGATGCGGAAGATCCAGTTCAAGATGGGCGACCCCGAGCTCAAGCCCATCGAGGAGTTCAGGTCGGACAAGAAGCTCCTCCTGGACGAGAGGAGGTGAGGAGGGCGAATCGTGAAACTGTCGTCAGTATGCAGGGTTTCTGCCTAATCCTTCCCCCAGGCAACATTAAAAGCTACCCGTCCGCTCCCAGCAACATTTGCGACACTGACTCCCCTTGGTGCCGTCTGAGCCCATGCTGCCATTGTACCCAGTGCTTTGGCTGAAATCTCAAGATTAATTCATCAAGTTTAAAACTTTGTCCAGTATTGGAAGGTTTGTATAGACAGCCTGTCCTCGGTGATTTTGGTCTGTCTTCAGGACAGGTGACTCCAATGCTAGTGTGACCGTTGTCACCGCTCTCATCAGCACAATGACCGTCACTCTCAATGTCATTATTGCTGTTACCGTCCAAACCAAAACACCTTTTTACCTATTACCTCTATATTCTACAAACCTCCCTTGTTCTTTGTTCAAGCATGACCCAAGAGGCCAACAGAGAGGACTGGTGACTGTTGAGGGTGGGAAGTTACGTGTAATTTGAAAAACGTTTAAAAAATTTTCCCCTTATCATTGAAACTTGTAGATAATCCACCCTTACCACAGTGTCGTCAAAAACTGGAAACATAACAAATTGCATGCAATGTAAGTAGTTGACACAAAGTTGCCGTGATAAATTCACGGTATTCTTTCCACATGACCGAGTACTTAGTGTGCTCCGCGTCAAATACGCATATACTTGCGCGCCTATGGGGCAAGTACCAAAAACACGCCCTCTTTCGTTCCGCTCGGAGCGGATTAAGGTGCCAAAGGGGGATTGCCGCTCATTCAAAAAAGTATCATCTCTCCATCAGGCAGTCAGAAATTGCTACATGCAAATGTAGGTATCTTAGATGGCAACGCACTCCTCCATACACTTTTAAGCACGCAAACTGTCGAGGACCGGTTTTCATGTGGAAAAGATTGGCTGGGGAGGGTAGGAACAAGCTTTGTTCCTTGTATGAGTCTGTCTTCCGTGATGCAGTGATTTAATTTCCTGTAATTCCATCGGTTCTGTGTGGTTTTCATTCATTATTGCAAAAGGCAAAATTGGAGCAAAAACAAAAGGGATAAGAATCAAATGAAATGTCAGAGACAATTTTGAAAACAGGATGGAAGTTGGGATTCCAGAATCAAGCAGTACTTGCTAGAGAGGCTCCACCAATCTGTCCTTTCCCTGTGCAGGAAGCGAGAGGCCCCAGACCTGACCTACGAAGAGCAGGAGAGACGAGCGCTGCTACAGAAGGATTGGGCCCGGCACAAGTTCCAGGAGCACGTGGCCGAGACCCAACGCATCCGAGACCTCCTCAAGGCGCAGGAGAAGGCGCTGCGAGAGCTCCGGGCTGAGTCGGAGGAGCTCTACCAGCAGGCCGTCCAGGTGGACCAGGGCCTCTTCCCGTTTGAGGTAACGGGGCCGACATACACACCCCCGATCCCTGGCTACGCCAAGACCAGCCCAGACGGGGAGTACGTGGACATTTCCAAGCAGTACAAATGAGTTTAATGTTGGACTGTCTTGTACCCTTGCCTTTTAGCAGGGCTTGATTTCATGGGGCTGGTAAGCTGCAAATGTCCATAGTTTATTTGGTTAACCTTCAATAGTGTGAAGGTCCTATATTTCGATGGTTTGCTTGTCTGAAGGTTTATTTTCTGGTTTGATGGTCCGACAACTCATTAGTCCAAAGATTCACTGGTCTGAAAATAGATTACTGTTTATAAATCCTACAAAGGTTCAGTAGACGGGAATCAACAACAAGCTTGTATTGTCAAAAAATAAAATATAAATGGTTTAAGATGGGTCTGAGCCAAATTCAGACTTTTGAATTGTTGGTGCTGTTCAGATTAATGAGCCTCGGGACTATTTGATGTTGTGTTGGTTTTTGGTCTTTTGAACCTTAGAATTGATAAACTGAACTTTTCTAAATTTTTGCTATTTAACCTTTGGACAAAAAAATCTATAGATTACTGAACCTTTGGACTAAGGAATCTTTTGTCCATTGCACCAGATTTTGTAATGAACTGTGGTTGAAAAAATTTGTGCAATCCAATTATTGAACCTTTGGACTGATGAACCCTTGAACTGTCTGCCTTGGGCAGAAGCGACCCCAGATCAGTTGAAAAGGTCCATGTTGGTGGGGAGTGTCCATCATATTGGTGTAGGGATCCGATCGTAGCGTATGCTTATCATAGTGGGTTGTGAACCAGCAAAGTGCAGTTCCCACCAAAGGAGGCTCCAGTACTAGGAAAATTGTGTTGTGTATTGGTCCTGCTTGGGGCAGATTGAATCCTTGACCATCAAGCAGACGCTACTTACATGTATGTATGTGCTAAGCAAACATGAAGGTGGGAACCAGTCCCAAGAAATATGCAGTGCCTGACAATTTGGCTATTCACCAACTTTTGCCATGTCCACATTACTTGGCTATGGCTTAAAAATTACACACAAGTCCAGGCCAGTGGCTGCAGCCATGCAGATCCAACAGAGTCGTGTGTAATTCAAGCCACAGCCAAACAATTTGAATGCAGCCTCCCAGCTGACCATTTTGCTTCCATGTAGTAACTATTGAAATGTATTGGAAGACCTTGCAGGTCAAGAGTGAAGGCTGTGTTGAATATTCAGATATTCAAATTTAAACATTCAAATATTTGCTGTATTGATATCAGTTGTAGGTTAGTTACTTGGTTTCTAATTACTGTTCCCTGTTATTGAGTATTTAGAAATCAAATGATGGTGAATAAAAATAAAGAGAAAATTCCCACTCTTTGGTATCAGAGTTGCATTTCACATTTTTTAATTTGTTGAGAAATTGATCATTTCTCGCAGCAAGCAGTCCATGTGGTTGTTCAGAAAAGTGAGAAGTTATTATGATCATAATTTTAATGTTGATCATTTTTCTTGCTCAGTTGGAACAACCAGTGAATTATTCTGACATCGAATTATTCAATTTGACTGGGCCCAGCTCTGCTTTGGCCCAGCATCCTGCATTACTGCATCCAGCATTTGTTCATGCTGGAGGAGTGCCATGGGAGTATCTCAGAAGATGTTTATCAGATGCTAGTTCTACATGGGCGCACAGACTTTCATATGATCATGGATTGGTCATGTCTGCACCTTTAGCAGTGGCACGGGTGGCTCGTGAGTAAAGTGAGCGCTCTCTTCTCGCCACTCGGGTGACTCAGGGTTGATCGCAGCCCGGGCCATTTGCAAGTGCAGTTGTTTGTTGATTCTCTCCTGCGCCAGGAGGTTTTTGCTCCATGCTCTCCGGCTTTCCTCCCTCATCCACGAAACAAAAGAACTCTTTTGATGCCTGGCTATATTCCGTGGATTAACATGGTGTTAAGCAAGGCTGTAAGGGTAAGTAGGACCCCGATAAATAATTTGGAAAAAAAAAGTCGGCTTTCGTAAATACATCAAGGGGTCCGAAGCGTGTTCGCATCAAAAGTGAAATGTTTCTAAGATGTTTTTACCACTTTGTGCTTTATGCTGTCCATTTTCAAGATCATGTTGTACTTTTTGGGTAGCTTCTTTCTTTTTTGGGGGGGGCTATAGAAGTACCACACACACTCACACAGGAAAAGAAAAAGGCTTGAGGGGTCGTTTCTCCTCGGTGCTAAGGACGTCTTGCATGCACTCTGTCACTCAAAATTCGGCTGTTATTCTGAGAATCATTTAAGGCAGTCTTTCCAGAATAATATTCTCTCAAACAAAAAATACAGAAATATTCTTTATAATTGAATCCACCAAATGAGGTAAGCTCGAGTTACACATTAGCAAAGAAGTATTGAAATCCAGCGAACTCTTTCTACATGTGAATACTAGAACATGTCTTTATTATCCATGAAATTAAGCTGTATCTTGTAAGTTGTAAAATGCATAATTCCCATAGAATTGTGGAATTCCCATAGAATTTTTTGGAAAGGGAGACTACAGTTAGTTTTATCTATATCAAAAATTTTCTTCTTGAGACTCGAGTATCTATGAAAATGTACAAGTACAAAAAATACCAAATCATCCATGTTATAAAACACAAACAATATAAATAATCAACAGATTAACAATTGTATACAGTCGAAACAAAACTATAAATTAGGTAAACAATGGCCAACTGTATTATCACATAAAAGTTATTACTGCAGAAGCGCATCTATCTCCTTTATTTTCCTGAGAAAATTGAAGAGCAGATATAACGAAAATCCCACATAGAGGTACTTTTTTCATGTTCCATGATTTAATGCATTGAACCTTGCTTTCAGTGGATTTCAGTTCGCTGCTTATCAGAAAATTCCCATATACAGGTAATTTCAAATTAATTTCTGCGGAGGGACACTCAGGGTGCACCAATGTTTCCAAGGGTGCTGGGAAAGCAGCAGGCATGTGCAGACTTTTTCAATTTGAAAGGGGTGATCTAAGGGGCAGAGACTTCTGTTAGTGGGAGGGGGGAGTTCTGTCACTGGTTTCCGGACAGAGAAGGATATTGAAAAATATTCCTGGAGATTTAAAGCCAATCATGCATCAGAAAGTGACGTTTGAAATGGTTTTAACCATCAGGTTTTACTGACTTCTTGTCAAGATCTCAAATCACAAAACCACAAATTTTTGTGATCCAATGCCAAGGGAAACGCTGACCTCCTGAGGACATCAATGGTGTGTCAAGGATTTGCAAAGTTTTAAGTATGGTTGTAAGGTAAATCATCAAATATTGCTATGTTAATATGGAAAATCACAATGCATCAGTAGTTTGAAAGATTTTATGGGAAAAAGAAGGTTTTGAGGACGTGCACACTGAACTTGGTTTTCTAACATCTGTACCGTGTCTTCACTTTTAGTCCATGATTTACAAAGGGAACAACAAAATGAACATAAGACTGAGTATAAGTATCAAGGTGCTAAAATATAGGCGTGGCTTGATGCTTGCACTGGTGACTGTAGTGGGTGGGTGCGTAGTCGTTGGGACATCTGACTGAAGTCTGTCTCCGTATGTGTCCAGCAGGGTAAGGATGACGCCGTTGGTCCACCCAAAGCCAGCCTGTTAAAGGGATAAGACAGTTTTTTAATATCATAAGCTATATAATGTGAGTTCCAATGCATCATGGGATCGACTGGAATTGTGACTGATGTAAATTATCGGTATGATAGTTGCCGGTGTTTTAAGAACTGCAATAGATTATTTGCAGATTGGATGTGATGGGATGGCTCGCGGTGAGCCCAGATTGGGTTTATTAGACTTACATGGTGGAATCTGGCTGGATCATGACGAGCTTGCTACTTGGCTTGTAAGTTGTATGTAGCTTGAAACGGTTGGCAGCTTGACAATGTAGGCTGCATTTTTCTTTGGTTCAGTGGTTGCAATGAGTTGGTAATTTGGTTACGGTTAATGCTTTAATGAGATAATTTCAGTTTTATTTTATGTGATTCTCCAGGGACCATTTTTCTTTCGCGTGCATGCTCAATATTACGAAATACATTATTGTTGATAGTTACATGATTATTTTGTACATACCTGCACTCCATACTCTCCCCCGTGGCCTGGAACACCCTGATTGGTCACATCATACTGTCAAAAGACAACAAATATTGAATATTCATGAACAGCCTGTTCGTTTTATACGATACCATCATGGTCCGCTAGATCAGTTTCTTCTACTTTATGAGAAATGAAGCTCACCTTTTCGTACATGACTTGATTCTCCTCGTAGGCCCGGTAGTTGGTCAGGGTCCACTTCTGGGCCAGGTCAAAGGCCAACTGCTTGGCCTCCTCCAAGCTACTGTTGGCCAGTGCCTCAATTAGCATGTGCTGGAGAGGAGGCCACGCGTTCGGGTAGTCCCACTGTTGGCCTGTGTTCTGCTTGGAAGTTGGCACGCCCCCTGGATGGTCTAGAACACCCTCTCTCTGAAGATAAGATCAAAAACGAAAATGTAACCTTAAAATATAGGGGGAAGAGGAACAAACCCTCCTAGATACACCGTTAGATAGGATAACAAGACCAAACCAGTGCCAACATTTTTATCCTGGTAATTATCATTCCAGCCCTGTGAATTTCTCCACTGTCGTGAGCTTGTAACGCGCAAAGTTTGTGAAATGTGGATAAACTGTCCTCGGAAAATCCAAGTTTTGGTACTACACGCCGAGAAATGATGATGTGTTTATTTACCATACACGGGGGCAAAATGCTAATGGCCATATTATACAGTGTTTTCTATGACTACTCTGGAAATCTGTGGCTTTTAATAATATGGCTTTGTCTAGGTAGGCCGACATGTACATGCCAAGATTAAGTACAACGTGTATCTGTAAGACGATAATCTCGAGGGGAAACCTTTAGTTGTGATTAAATATAGTCAAAAGCAAATATTATTGTTGAAAATATTAGTACCTTCAAATAATTGATAACAGCTCTGTCAATCTCCTCTTTTTTGCCCGCGTCTTCCCCGTAACAGCCCACCCACATCGGCACGATGCTCGACAGGTAGAACTTATTGTTGTTGGCGGACGACTTCAGATCGTAATCAAGCCACGCGCCGGTCGCGTCACTCCAGAAGATATCGCGGATCGCAGCTCGTCTTGCCTGGTGGGCGGCGCTGAATTCGGCGGCTTTTGTTGCATTACCTGCATGTTAGCAACATGATCACCAAATTCTCAGGAGATTCTGGTGTTAAGTAATGGAGCCACCGTCATCCATACCGCAGAAAAAGTCAGTTCCTAGTTTGGCATTAGCTGGGGCATTGCTTCTACCGTAAGGGACCTCCTATCGTGCATAAATCAACTGCCAAGATTCAGTGTTATACGTACAGTCTACTAAGAATGGAATGCTGGCAAAACTACTGGTCCTTCAACGTACAGAAACTGTTGTTGGCTACATAATGCCAATGGTCGTTTGTAATATTAAACAAGTGAATGGGGACGCCATTTTTTTAATTGGCGCGCTATTCATCTATAATGAATGTCACAGGATTGAAGAAAGCTGCCTAAAAACTTGTTTTTTTCGAGTACCGACATTTGAGATGATAGGGCCTATCTAAACTTCAAGTGAGCGAGGAAACTGTCCGCTCCCCCATGTGATTAATTTATGTTTCATGTGACGATATCATCGTAAGGGCGAACCAGGGCGACAGATGGTCCGCTCGACTGACCCTTTGACCAACCCCTACCCCCTCATTACGACCGTCAGCTCGCCTATACCTGCCCTTTCGTAGAAGTCGGCCAGCAGTTTCTCGTTCAGGCACAGGACGCTGTTCAAGTCCACCGGCACTATTTCCTTGGTGCGGATGGAGCGCAGCGTGCCCTGCTCGCCGAACCACCTGCCGGAGAAGTCCCACCCGCTCTCGGCCGCTGACGCCAAGTTGGAATATACCTCCGCTGCTTCAGCTAAAAATAAATTCAATGTCAAGCAAATCCAGTCCTGTTTGAAACCCATTTTAATGCATTTCCTTTCTGTTTCGAAAGAGAACTGATCTATAACCTCAGATTTATAAGTAATCATAATGATTTTTCTCATAAGTTAATGGCGAACGGTTGTGATGGTAGGCCTGTGCGCTTCATGTTTATACAAACCTATTTATAGCTTTAAAGAGGACCTGTTTTGCTTTTGCGCCAAATTAAATGAAACACATGAACATGTGTATCAAAGTCTTACATAACAGACATTGGCTGTCGTCATTGATAATGCCAATACGGACTCATGAGTCAGCTTTCTCGTTACCTTCAGGAAGTCCAGATGCAGTTTCCACGTCTTCTCTATACGACTCTGGTCTGTTCAAGGGAGAAACAAAGAAATCAAGTAATAAACCACCCCAGTTACAGCTCAGATTCAGGCCAGATTTTTTTCCAGGAGAATTGCCATTGTGTAGTTCTCGCACTTTGCATTTTTGTCTTCCAAAAAAACTCGGTCTTGCATTCAAAGTTGCACACAAATCCGAGTTGACTTTTTCTATTTGCTCTACGTTTGTCAGTTTTCTGTAGTGCATTTTGCCGCACCAACGGAAAATTCCAGTTGACTTGATGGAATTTCACTGGACGAGTAATGTTTCGCTTCTAAATATGTTCAAGTGAAAACTAGATTATGTTTAAATGGTAAACACATTTTTCCAAGTGGATCTTTGGTTGTATCTTTAACAGCCCACCTGGGTTTTCCCATGAAGACGTTGTATCGATTCAGCGTGTGCGTAGTGGAGCTGCCGGGCCTGGTGACATCCACGGACCGGTTGGCCATCCAGAACTCGTACTCCCTCTGTAGGGACGGGAGGATGGATTGCACGAAGGGGAAGTCCCCGGTCGCCTTGAGGTACTCGCTGACAGAGGGAATGAGGAACGGAGGCTGGCTTCGGCGCTCGTAGTAAACCCGATTCCCATTGGGAACAAAACCCAGCCTTGGGTAAAACAGAGTGAAACAAACCTCTGAATGATGTACTCGGACTTTTTTCTCGTGTAGGCTTGTTACTGTTTTCAAGCCGTCAAAAGACAACTCAATCAAGCTCACAGATGAAACACACATGAAAAACTGGGATCCAAGTCTGGAGAAGCACTCTAAATCGCTCCGCTACCGTAATGTAAGAAGCATTCTCAACAACGTGAGGGATTTTTTGTAAATTCTAAGCAAACCCAAGAGGCCTTGTAATTTAATTAGTATATTTAATTAGTACTCGGAAGTCAGAAAATGATGGATTACAGGAGGTATTGTTTGATATGTATCTGAAACTTTGATGAATTGGGCAGTGCTCAAAGCTAACTGCCTTGGAATTAAACTTAGCATTAAGGAATGTGTTATGTGTTGATTAAGTCTAAAAACCCTTCAGCCAGAAAAGCATATAAAGTGCCCAAATTATCCCAGTCAGCAAAGTTCACTGCGATAATGCCACAACGCATTGGAGAAAGCACATACATGTACTTACTTGTCAACTATGGAGGCGAAGTTCAACAACATCCCCTTTACCGTGTTCGTCATCTCGGAAAGGAGCAAGCCCTTTATAATCCAGTACGAATCCCTACAGAAAAATATTGCTCGCATAATTATGTAACCCATCGTGGCATCTTCAAGTCGAACGGTGCCGCTTTTCAAATTTTCAAAACCAACTTTCGCTCCTTACATGTCTTTTAACAATAACAGATCTCTGTCTCTAATGATTGAAATGCTCGAAATAACATTCCACTGCGGAAAAAAAACATGGGTAGGTATAAAAAAATATTATTTAACCAATAAAATACACTGACGAGATCCGACTCATGAGCTTTACTTTCAGGCTGATGGTTCTTGTTATACACTAGCGGCTATTTAAGAATGGTTTACCAGTAGTAAAATTCCCTGAAGCGTCCTCCCGGAACGACAAACGGATTGTCCACGGACATGAGGGAGTAACGTTGAGCGTTGTTCTTCACGTCGTCTGTGATCTGGTACAGTCAATATACGTGAGTTGAATTGTCATCGACTTGTCAATTTCCAGGAGTATGATTAGGCCTACTCCATGGATGCATTCTGCTTAAACGTTAAGCCGCATTTAAGACCCATTTCCATACACCGGTAGGCCCTTTTCCATTCGGTCAAAGTTCAAGATTAACAATATCATATTACATGCTCCCTTCTTTTCCCCTTGTTTCCCTTCTCTCTTCAGGAGAGGGGCTACCTTGGAAAAAGAAATCAGTAAAGTGTATTTCAACATTTTCCCTCAGTAGAGCGACTGTACGTCTTGTACCCAGCAAAATACGGGACGGAATGGTACCCCCCCACACACACACACATATGTCCAAACTACCAAACACATCTCCTAAAACTGAGATTCTGTTCCACAGTGCCAACAAAGGGGGATCTCTCCGTTTCCTCTTGCTTCAAATGGGCGTATCATGAGCTCTCTCCTTGTCGAGTTGAAAAAGAATTTAAATATTTAAATAATTCAGGAAGTGTTTGATTTCAAGTACGCTTCAGTTTCAAACTCACCTTTCTGCCAAGGTCTTTCCAAAGGTCATTCAGATCAGAGGCCCAGGCACGAAGCTTTGTGTCGCGGATGTTACTGAACATCGAGGGGCTAGTTAGTGTGAATAAAGATAAGATTCAGTCAAAACGTTCGAGCGCGGAATTTACGGCAGTTTGAGAGACCCACCAATATGGAATTATGTGATCCTTGCAAGAATGTAAAGTGAGGATTTAACATCTATAAAAAGAGAAGCGACGGACGGAAAGAAGAACATTTGAAGATCGATCTTAATTTTAAGATTGAAAGATCGGATAAAGCGTTTACAGATTGAGTGAAATTATACAGTTTCTTTAAAGGATGGACAAGCAGCAGACATGTAATTTCACATGATTTTTTAACCTTGGTTTCCAATCGGTGGGCGTCCAGGAGGTGAACTCCGTGGCTGGCCCATCGAAGTTTGCCTCCACAAACCTCTTGACGGCATCTCCGTCTGTCTTGTCAGTCAGGTTTCCAAAAGCAGACAGAACCTTGTCTGACAGTGTAAAAAAAGGGAAAAAAATTATACCAAAAAGGGGGGGAGAGAGAAATTTGAAAAGAGGAACCGACTAAGTTTCTAAATAAAACAAGACGTGTTTATATAATTTGTTAATATTACCGTGCTTAAAAGTAGAAAAACAGCTCGTTGTATGATTTCACCAATGTAGGAATCAATGCTGTTCCTATTTACTGACACCAAATTTTAGACATAATCTCCAATACTGGTCGATTGTGCTATGCACATCACGTTCGATAACTGCATGAGGCTTCAAAGCGCATGCCATGCCATAAGCCTGTAAGGCTGTATCATGTAATATAATCAGCGCAACCAGGCTAACGAGTGCAAATACGGAAAATAAACGTAGAAGTGCTCTCCAAAACATTTGTATCTGATACCTGCATCAAAATAATATATTATGCTAATCAGTTTGGCTTATCGATGTCGGTAAATCACGTCAATGGAAGCTAGGGCTCGGTATTGCCAAGTTAAAAGCAAAAGGTTTGAAGTGTTAAAGCAAATCAAACTTAAGAAAAACTTCATTACAAAATAGATAAGACTTGCTAACACACCAAAAGAAGACACTTTGCCTACTATGAGACCATATTAAAGTCATGCAGGGCCCATTAAAGAAAGGTGGATCATTGTTTTATCGTACCTGGGTCGTGCAACATGTTGAGGTCAACAAATGTCTTGGAGTCGTTGTACACGTGAGCATCTTGTACCGCCTGTAGCACGGGCCCATCGCAGTAGATTTCACTGTGGGGGGGGGCAAGAAGGAAGGAGCTAATCTGACAATGAAATGGAAAATTGCTTCAGCCATTCCAGGCCCTAAGGCCACGACTTGAACTAAGGACTCTGGTCTCTGTAGCGCAAGTTATTTGAGTTAAGTCGAAAAGTCACTCTGACTCAAGAAAGCAACTGCGAAATAAAGCTTCAAATTGTAGCATTATGAATTTTTGAGCACAGGTAGTTATCAACTTTTATATTTGCAACGGATAATTGTAAAAAGGAGACTTTGTCCGATTTTTGGCGCCGAGGAGATGTTAGTTTTTAAATTACGGGTTTTGCTTTTTCACCGACTAATATTCAACACCACTTTGTGATCAGTGTTGCTCGGGACCTCTCGAAAAAACATCACAAGATTGCTCAAAAGTTCAAAAGTTTATTGTTTAATAACCTATTGGGTCATTGCTATCAGAAAATAAATAGTCTTTCTGATAACAGTGTGTAGTTGGTGAGTATATTTGACACTAACAAACTCATAATGAGGTCACTCGTGCACATAGAGGCCTTGCACATCGGGAAAAACACTGCAAAAATCCAGTGTTGTAAAAGAACCATTCCAACACTTTTCACCGGTGTTATTTTTTTTCAAATTGTTTCAAAGTGTCTGAGTTACTTTTACATTTCAAAATGTTGGTGTTACTTTTAGCTTCCTCCAGTGCATTGTAACACGTGTAGGTGTATGAAGTAACACCTGCGGTGTGAGACATTTTGGTGTGGTCATCCGATAACATCAAAAAGCGTGGTTTTTTTTTAACTCCAGAGTAGGACCCTCATCTGGTCACTCACAAACTTACGGTACATAGAGATGCGAACTGGTGGCCTTTTTATGCTTTATAACACACGCCTGTGTTCAGCAATGAAAGGGAACCCTTTTTATTTTACCTTGACTCAGTTTTGAGTTAACTTTTCACAATTCTCATCACGAGAGACGTTATAACCGCTCAAATGTTTACGCACGCAAAATGTCTTGGCACTCGTCCAATTTCACTCAAGCTGACTAGGTATATCGGAAAATCCCATGTGACAGCAGGAAGAGTCATGTTATCAATATGGATATTTTAGGCCTACATGTTATGCGCGGAGTCCATAATAAATGACCATACTTTCAAATTTGAAGCACGTTATGACAATAGCAGAACAATTTGTTATTTTAAGCATCTCCATGAATAATTATGTCGGTCGGCTACAGACTCATATACGGCGCAGACAGAAAACTCTAGGTTGAAATGTCACTGCAGGATACACAACTATGGGCCGTAACGCTTTCCCGACAGTATCAGACATCATCGTATGCAGCAATTAACTGAGGATGGACTTTCGGCCCAGCTGGCCGCAACCAAAACTAAAATGGTGTCTACGGCTAACCACCTACATTCAGCACAGCAAATTAGTGGCAAAATCCAAAGTCAAAGTCGGCAAAATGTCCTACTCGTCATGTATCTAAAAATGAACCTCACATGCTCAAAGTGAGGAACTTAACTTGTATGTGGTCATACTGAGAACTTCAATCTTGATAAGCAAGCTAAGATAATGGAACAAGTCTGGGGAGACTGAATATTACAAGTGTCGCAGAAGCATATTATTAAGCGAGCCTGCCGGAATACACTTCCTCGAATTTGCAATACACACCCCAAGTCAGTGCCTCATGTGCACGACAATGTTACTGCCCAATGTCCCGCCCTGAACCTCACAGTGCAGCATAAAGCCAACCAGAGACAAACCTGTCGCACGCTCCCACGTCCTTCAGTGCCTGGTCAGCACCAACAGTCGAGCTCGCCAATAGGCAGAAGGCAAACAACACAGTTAATTCAATCCAGCGACTCAATGTCATGGCCAACATGTTACGGACATTAGAAAATGTAGGCAAATGCAGGCTTGCTCGATATTCAGTGTGCCGCACTTTCAATATTAACCACAAGTGAAGGACATATCACGGCCAACCGCCCTATCTTTCTAACTCATACGTTTTATTACTCTGAATCACACAGCCGTATCTTTGAACTCCGATCTTTAAACAGATGGATAAGGAAATAAGTTGCGTAAACATAAAAGAACGTTGTGACTATTGGACAGCCAATTCACAATTTTCAGTACCCGCCAAAGGACAAAATAAAAAACTAGCTGATCCCTAGCAGGACAGGATCACTCAAACCATAAATACTTTACCAGCCACTTTTTTGGTGAGATACAACTACATCGAATCGTTGGAGATGATGTTTTATCATAAACACGTGCAATCAATGCGTGTTTGAGATGAATAACGAAAGGATGGAATATCAGCATACACATTGACACGGAAGCGTAGGACATGGATAGCCCGTGTCATCAAAGTTCCAAGCATTTCCTTACAGGTTACACCACACGAATTAAAGACGCTCTCGGTGATAATGTATTTGTGGCATTTATATTCCTTGGTCGTAATCTCTGTGCGTACGTGTAGGCCTATACGCCCCCCCCCCAACAAGGAATGGTGAACGCCACTGCAGTTAAGAGCTGGCAAGGCTCCAGGAGGATGTACTGAGATTTGTGATCACTCTACAGAAATAGACTGGTTCCCGTCCCGCATGTAGTTTCCTGACGCCTTACAGACGTCCGCTGAACGGAGGCACCGGCAGCGGGAAATGGAACCGGAGGCATCCAGCCGGTTGTATGTAAATGAGGAAATAATCCGTGCTCAATTTACAAGTCAAGCAGGAGCTGATAGAATGTTTTGCCTTTTCTTCTTCGCTCCCAAAACAACTTCACCATATATTATTTCTTAATCTAAAGTTTAACAAAATAAAATTGATTTGAAATACGAACTGCAGTAAAATAATTTATCGATGATATTCACTGAAAAATAAATTCCCACACTGTGACCAACAGAGAATTAACAAGGACTTGTGCTTGTGTTTAACGCTGATACGGAAATCATGCTTAAGCATTGCTATTGGCTTGACAAAAAATATTTCAAATTGACAGTGCTAATCGCATACGTTAAACTGCAGCTAGCTATAATGGTCCCTATTTAAAAGGAACGAAAATGAACCAGTCCATCTACAGAAAGCCGTCGCATGCACTTCGTGGTTTGGAGTTGCAAGTCGGTATTATAGTAAATTCGCTGACACTATTTGTGGTCAGTGACTCAACTACCGGGGACGAGGGAAGCCCCCCCCCTGTGTATGCCCGTGCCCCGGGTGCCCCCCCCCCCTTGGAATGAATAACATCCGTCGTAAAGCCGCTCCAGCTTATTTTCTTGTTGTGCCCCTTTGAAAAAAATCGTAATCCGTAATATGCGCTATATAAGAACTGGCTATTTTTATTATTATTAATTTGCATTTTTCCCTGGTGCTATGAAATGGCAGTAGGCCTATTAATCATAATGATCATGGCATCACACATGTACATGTATTCCTTGGTCTTCAACCCACCCCCATGAGGTGCAATCAAACCAAGGGTCAAAACCAGACCTGGGTGAGTACAGCTGTGCATTCCGCGTGTCTCACTACAGCAAATCGTGGAATCGA
This sequence comes from Acanthaster planci, assembly GCF_054643075.1. Classification (NCBI taxonomy): domain Eukaryota; kingdom Metazoa; phylum Echinodermata; class Asteroidea; order Valvatida; family Acanthasteridae; genus Acanthaster; species Acanthaster planci. Next base: position 4,870,811 of record NC_141786.1, on the reverse strand, counting down.
ACGTACCGCGAGTGATCACACAGCACCATCCCGCGCTTCTGATTCTGCAAGGGGATCAACGGCCCGTTTATCTTTGCTGTACTGCCTAACAGTGGACCTCACTCAAGAATAACCCCTTTAAGAATATCGTCGATGTTCTCACGAAGTGACAGCCCCCATTGTGCAAAAGAGACGTCCCAGAAAAACTTGTTTTAAAATATGATTTATTTCGTCCCACCTTTTCGACCACTTTTGTTTTACGGAAGGGGGAAATTTTTGCATAGTCATGGAGAGTATGGTTTGAAAAATACTTATCCAAATTGATTTGTTGTTTTGATTAAACAGTAATTAATTGATGAAAGTCTTTTTACACTTTGTAAGACTGTAAAAACTACTTTTTCCCCTATTGCATCATACACATTTTTTGTCACTTTGAGATTATCCGCCACGAATCAAACTGATCACCACACGCCCAGGTGTTCATGCTCAACATCGTTCGCACGCATGCAAACACGCATCTTGGCTCGGCCAGAGCTGTTTTACTCTCTATTTTTGCCCTGGCACCGAGGTTTCATCAGTTTGTGAGACCAAAAACACCTAGAGACCGAACTTTTGTCAAATTTCTGTTTACGATAATTAAGAAAGTAAGTAAGACTGCGCCAACCCGTTCCTTGCGTCAAAACGAATGCACCTACTAAATGGCCACCAAAACTCCAGATCGGAAAATATCGACTTTTCAGGTTTTCGTCACTTCTTACCGTAACATCATCGACGATAGGGAGTGTTGAATAGGAACAATGGCTAACGATAATTATGGCATATAACAAACCTGACTGTCACACAAAATCAAAGTTCAAAATGATAGCCACATTGCATTTATTAGCATTAAAATTTCAGCATGGAAGTTCAATAATTTCCGCATATTCTGTGCTAAGATAGAGAAAATATCTGTGAATTCTTTACATCAGTGCAGCAAAAATAACTATACAGTAAATTCGATTTTGCAGCTAAACATTCACAAGATTCACGAGATATAAAATCCAGTGACTGCGTGCTCTACCACTGAGTGAACGAAACCTGTTTCAAAAGATAATAGCTACCCCCGATTCAGCCTGGTGATGTTCGAGAGTCGCATCGACCAACAGAATTTGAATGGTTTGGACTAAATACACATGCCAATTCACACAAACGCACAGGACATCGAAACAGTCAATACTTAGTATTGTAGTAACACTGAACCACAGAGATGGAACGTTGCGGTACAGGAGCTATATACGTATGGTTGTATATATATCTCGGTACAGACCTCTTACTAATGAATTCATAATTATGCACGCAAGCGCAAGAATGGCCTTGGCGACAAGAAGTGTGAGCGGGCCCTCACGTAGTTATAACTTTCAAATGAAAACTTAACCTTAACAGTCCCAGATCCTCCGATTATGATTTTACATACACCCTAGGGGGTAAGGGATCGGTGCCAATCAGAACGAAGTAGCTCCAAAATACCCACTCACATCTCTCAAAACTCGTTTAAACAAGTGAGTCCAGACAGAACACTCGAATTTTCATAACATAAAATGTCAGCTGGCGGTATTTCTATAACTTACGTTGTATAAAAGAGGACTTTCTTGGCTTGATGATGATTTTATCTTTTTCTTTTGGCGATGCCGATAATAGTGAATTTTAACTTAGGTCTGATGAGTTACTTATACAGTTAGAACGTGTCGTGCTTTCTCTTCACTTTGTATGAAAGCCCCGAAGGTCCATTCGTGTTTCAGCGTTGGCTATTGAAATTATGGAACGACGGACAACTTTGATATTTTACTTTGAAGACGCGTGTGTTCACTTTAAAATTACATGTACCTTGCCGCTGAGATAAATGAGAAATTGGGAATTCTACAGATAAAGGCTGCTCTTTCCCGAACATATTATCATGAAATGGATCTGAGTATTTCTGCCAGAATCTGCGGTGAGAAAAAAACCTGCCTGCTGATCATCAACTGCTAACTGGTTTTGTTTTCCCACAAATCTATCACGTTAATATATTGCCTATAAACCCTCATAGGCCTATATGATCAGTACTTTTTAACCTACTATACAAAAAATACGGTACAAAAGAATTCATGTTTGGTAGAGTCAAGTTTTTAAACAACATCCGCAACATGCGAAGGTCACTTTCCCAACAACGGCAACAAGTGACAAGTATGTTATTTCAAAAACACAAGATCTGCCAAATACATGTACCAAATGCCGATCGATACATTCCGGCAAAATCTCCCACCAAAAGGTCCCCAAACCATATGAGAGAAAAATCTGATTATACACCAACATTCCAATTGTACCTGTTACCTCTCTCACGAATTCTGCAAAGTATGTCAGATGACGTCATCCTTCCTGGTACACGCATTTAGATTTGTATGAATAGGGCCTACATTTAGTTTTCATGACCGCGATGGAGACGCGTTGCGGTCAAAGTATCAAAGCTTCGTTTTCTTTTCACCTCTCGAGAGGACAGTGCCTGCAAATTACGGAAAATAATTAAACCCAAAGTTACATGCTCTCATTTGACATTCTCGCGTAAACCTTGACCGAGAAACAGTCAGCTACAGCAAGCTCACCCTGCGCGGTCAGTGCGATGCCGTTAGGGTCGTACAAATCCTGGGCCACGCACCCAAGGAATTCGCCAGTGGAGCTGTACTTATGGATGTGGCCGATGTTCGATTCCTTCCCATGTACGACTACGTAAAAGCTCCCATCCTTGCCGTAGCAAACCCCTCGGCAGGACACTTGGTCCCCGCTCGCTATCACCGGTCTCACCGTGAATATCGATTTGCTTTCGCCGGAGATCTCCTCCACTTCCCCCGTGTCCAGTCCGCTCAGAAGCAGCCTCCCCTCCGGGCCCACGTCCAGGAAGTACGGAGGCACATTCGTTGGGATGGTGTGCAGCAGTCTACCGTCAGTGGGCCGATGCTCGGTGACAACGCGCCGCTCGACGTCCCCGACCAAGAGAGTCCCGTCCTCTCTGACCGCGACGCTGACAATGTTGACCGGTGTCTGGGCATCGATATCCATCGGAGTCGTCACAAACTGAAAGGCCTGGGATCGTCGAGCATCGTAGACTTTGACATTGCAGGTGTTGTCTGCAACTACAAGGCAGTTGTTGACTGAAGCTACATCCCTTGGTGCTGAAATCAATAATCGCAGAAGAAATTTGTTGGTACAGTATAACATTTCGGAAAATGAAGTGACATTACATCGATGCAGTGATAGTGTCATGAATAAACACGCTAGAAATCTCGAGGAAAATTAGATAACGAACAACACAGGAGGTTCGGAAGATCTATTTAAAACCTCATGGAATGGGAGGTAGTCGGCGGTACTTACTATCTGCAAATTTGATAAAGGTCTCGTAAGTCCAATCAGACGCGAAGACAGTGATGCCTCTGGTCCATAAGCCCATATCGGCCACAGCTATTCCCCCGTCAGGACAGACTGTCACTCCTCTAGCGCCGTCAAAGTCCTCCTTGTCAGTGCCACGCTTCCCCACTTTCTTTGTCATTTTCCACCTCTCGACGTCGACGACCAATGTCCCGAGATCCACCACCGTCGGCTCTGTGGCCGACAGCAATCTCATAAAAAAGCCTTGGGATGATGGGTGTGTTGCTGGACGATCTCTGAGCTCCTTCAAATCGTCCCGGATGATCGGGTAGAGAGACAGCAGGTCCTCGTCCGTTGCGCTGGACGCCAGGTGTTCTGAGACAGTCAGGGAGTGCCGCAGTTTATCCCTGACCACCGTCAGACCCTTGGTTAGCTCCTGCACTGCCTTAACCCGCTCCGTCTCAGTCGAGTTGATCTCATCCAGGATGCGTTGCTTGGCATCCATTACCAAAGCTACGGCGGCCAGCGCGCGCTCGGTCACCTCCTGCCTGCTTCTCTCAGCTGCCGAGACTACCACCCCCTTCGTGGTGTTGGCGGCCTGCAGTGCATCCTCCACGCCAGCGCGCAGTTCCTCAACGCGTGGGAAGAGTCCACGGAGAGACTCTCGACACGAGACGGCGGCCACGTCGATCTCCTGGAACTCATGCTCACGGTGCGTCTTGGTAGTGCAGACGCGGCAGACTAACTCCTGACATGTCTCGCAGTAGAACCAGGTCCTCTCCCCGTCGTGTTTCCTACACTCGCAGACACTGCGATGAGGCACTGAGGTCTGGCTCTGCTCGCCAACAGCAGGTGAGGACCTGCCGCTAGCCAGGATCTTCTCCTGCTTCTGGAAAGCCTCCACCATCCCCCTCAGGGGGAAGTTGGTCTTCAGTCCGGCGACGCCATCCTCTAGGATCACCGTCTCCTGCCTGCAGACTGGACAGCTGAGCTTGACTGGGCCCTGGGAGGGTTGATACCTGAGCAAGCATTCCTCGCAGAAGCTATGCAGACAGTTGAGTATCTTGGGCTGCTTGTAGCGATCGTGACAAATGGAGCAGTTTAGATACTCCTCGCCGAATCTATCCAAGAGAGAGATGGGATCGTCCTCCCCCTCGGCCATCTCTCCGATCCCCCAAAACGACTCTCAAACAACACCCACACAATACGGCCCACTGTCTCTGAGGATGATTCGAACTTGCCGACCCAAGTAGAAAAGACCAGGGAAGTCTTTAAAAAGCAGAACAAAACAGAAGAAAACTGTTTATTTCACGTTTGTGTTTTAAACTTCATCCTTAAATACGCGTACCTAAGCAAGTTAAGCCATTCCTATTGGTCGAAAGCGCATCACATGGCCGGTCTCATAATACGATTAATGAAGCACCAGGTCGCGGAAACACATACCGCAACACAACTGCGAGGTGTGTGAAAAATGAAGTAACATTGTTAATTAAACAATGATTATGTCAAACCTTTGCGGCACTCTTGCGAGTTGTCTCTTGTGGCTGATTAACAAACGATGACACTGCAATGCGTGTAATTCTGTGTAGAAAGCCGGTAGTTTTGGGCTTCTACACCAGAACCAAGTTTTCCCACTCCATTGGGTCTACGTGCTGCTGATAGCGTAATGAGGGTCCAAAAATTAACTGATTATGGACCTAAATGCATGGGCCTAACGTACGTGTATTTAGAAAAAAAATTCAGGTCAAATCTACAATCCGGGTTCAAAGGCAAGCTCGGTTTACTTTTTGGATATGGGTAGGGATATAACAAAGAACGATTATTTTTGTACGCCAACTCCAATCAAAGTTAATAGGCACATAAATGGAATCTCCATGTACGTCAAGCCACGTTCCACGTATACTCTCAGTCTTACCAAGCACATAAATTTATTTCCCGCGAGCAGAAACTGGACTGCTTGAAATACGTACTTGCAATTATTTGGCTTTCCATTTGCCAAACATAGACCCTTCATTGTAATAGTTATTCAAATCAACTTCACGGATATGTACATGTACTGGGTGTAAAGCAGAAATACCAACCGACATCTTGCTAACTTTCACATGCTAAATTTACATTTTTTTGAGTCGCCAATACCTGTGCAAATAAATATTATCGTGTCTGGATCGTCAAACTAAAAACAATGCCGATAACACATTCTGAAAATAAAAACAGGTGCTAACAATTAAACGATATTAGTCCATGAAAATCAACAACACCAGACAAGAATTACCTGAAGTCGCGTCCCAGAACGATATTGGAGGCACGGCAGAAACAAAAACGAAGGTTTTCTTGAGAAAGACATTCAAAGTCGATCTTCAGAACTGTCCCACAGAACCAAAATCCAAGCTTACTTTCGAAAGAGTAGACCAGTGCTTCAGAAATAATTCACTGGCAAGCGAATATTGCTCATTGCGAGGACAGAAATTCGAAACCATCGAGTGACTATGTGCACAATATGACATTCTGACATTTACATAATCTGTTTCCTTGCCAATGTTGATCCAAAAAATTCAATATCACGCAAACAAACTATTTGACAGTCCTCAGTGTCAAAACAACTGACCGTTTGCCTGTCGGTGTGATTTCCATCTAAACAATGACAAACCGGTAGGATGACACTATTGCATGTCGTATTGCAATATCACAACAAAACCAAAATGACACATTGAAATCATCTGTGATTAATATGTAACACAATCGCTTTCCATATCAAGAAAAAAAGACTGACATGGCTGCTCAAAAAAAAGATATTTACTTCAAGGGCTTTTCACAGCCCCCCCCCCAAAAAAAAACCAAGGATAAAATGTTAACAACATTCGCAAGCATTCATCGACAGGTAAAATGAGTCAGCAAACCTTTATGCTCACAGCTACAACTGACAGCGTACGCTGTATATACGGCTGACTCGAATATTCCAATATTCGAATAATAAATCACTCGCAGCGGAATTAGCCTCCGACGGCAAAAAATGGCCTGGGGCGGTGTTCGTATTGGCTGTACGCGCAAGGCTTTACGCACTTTGAGCAACGACCAGCCATCCCGAAACTGACTGGTCATTAAACCTGTTTCCAGTTAATTAGCTGCCAAATATTTCACATTAAAAGTAATAGCTCGTTCGCAAGGAAGCGACTTCATACTAGCCCGTGAAACCTGGTGCGCTACTTTTTTTCAGTAGCTGGGGTGACGAATGATTCATGAAGAGGGGACAATGCAATACACCATTTAAGACATTTCAAAAACGGGAATCCATTACGTCGCTTCGGTAGCTTAGTTGGTAGTGATTTGAACTACATATCAATAGACCCTGGTCCAAATCCGACCCATTTGTACTATTCATTTTCCAATTTTATCATTGTGTTTGGGATTTCCTTTTTCAATTGATGCAGAAACAGAGTCCAAGCATGAACCCTCTAAGAGTCTCGAGAAAAATAGCAGACCAGGTTTCACGGGTTAGTATCTGGTCACTTCCCGTTCGCAAGCACAGGCCTCGCTATCGAGAGGGTGTGGGGGTCACACCCACACACCCACCATCAGTCAGTTTTGTCAGCAGAATCATGGTGCTGTCGCTGAGAATGGAGAAAGAGAGAAGGAAAAGGGAAAAAATGGACGGAGGGGGATGACTTAATAAGTGTCAGGTCTGGGAATCAGACTACCCAATGCACCCATGAAATTTGCCGACGGTCCTTTGGCGAATTTCATGATGGCATCATATGCAGCAAGGTATGAGACGGAGAGGAAACCCCCCCCCCGCTTTGTGTTGGTCATTGTCTCGCAGGAATCTGGGGAATTCCTTTCAGACATCTTGGGGGGATGTGTTAAGTAACAATAGTCTGGAATGTGTATAGGGATTGGACATGTTGGGGGGTACCCCTCGGTCTCATTTCTTGCTGGGTATAGATGGCATCCCCTATTTAAAAATAGTCTGGCGAAGCCCGTGTACAAATGACTCCGATCTATAGCACTTATAGGCCCACTCTATCAGTTTGTGGCACCTAGCATGTACATACATGTATGTAAAAATGGAGTTGTCAACGGAAGACATCAACGTGGAAATGGCCTTCGGGTACACACTGTATAGCTAAGTCTGTCGTCGCGGTCCGCAACCAACTGACACTTGATTAAGATTACTTTACCAGGTGTTTAACACAGGCAAATAATCGATGTAGAGTAATACTCTACATCGATTATTTGCCCATCGGTAACTTGTTGGAGCATAGAGCATGGTTGGAGACAATGCTACGATACCGACATGTGGATATAACCTAAGACGCAGTGTCACAGGCGTATCCTGGTCATGGGCCGGGGCCGGGGCCGGGGGGAGGCAATGTGAAATTTTCTTCACAAAAACGACTGTCCATTTTTTAACAGAATCAAGATTTCCTCCACCCCAAAAGAAATATGTGAATACCGTACATGTAGAAAGCTGCTTTGTAGAATAATTTTTAAAAAGAATCAAATGGTAACATGCGTCAGGGAGCAACCTGCCACCTCCCCATGCCACCCCCACCGGATACACCTCTGCTCAGTGGACCTATCCAATAATGGGATCCATCAGATAACATACCATGGCAGGGGTGCCATGCAGGCAGAGCTACATGCACTATGTAGATACCATACCATAACCAACTGTGGAGTATTTTTTGGGCCCAACTCACTCGCACTGTTGCAGGTTTGGTGTATGAGATATCTTGGATGATTTTCTCTGTTCAGAGTGAAAAGAAACAGTGTGGCCTTGCTAGTACCTGTAATCAGAATAAAGCTTGAAGGTGCAAAGAGTTTTGCTTGGCTGCGTATCTATAAGGCATTTTCCTGTACCCACAGGAAATTCAATTCCTGTGTGTCGTGTAGGTATGCACACGCCTATATCTACACGTCAAGTCATGATAACGCCAAAAAACTAAAACGAAACCCAACTTGCTAGATAGTACAGGAATGTTTTTCTTATCACGTACATGTAAACGAACCAGGAAGAAAGCAAAATATATATAGGCCTATCCCAGATTCAGCAAAACTGGCAGTCACATTGATTTAATAACTTGTTCTTGGTGCTTTTGTAAATGGTATTTTGTCAAGTACAGAAATCTCTGAATTTTGGTAGGAAATTTGTGCGCTTTTTAGGAATTTTTTTAATGTTTTTCCGTCCATTTCACATTTTAATCAAGTTGGTATTTGATGGATTGTAACTGGAATAATGATTGTATTGTCTCGACTATTTTTTTTTTTTTGGATGAATTTGGTTTTGATATTTTTAACTGTTGTCATTTTCACTGTAATTTGGCCTTCGGTCACGAGAGCGAAAAAACCAACAAACAAATGCCGGACCCAATGAGATGGCGTAGTGACGATTGAGCTTGGGCCCATTCGGGCAGCCGTTTGTGGCGGGAAATGCTGGTTGCAAAAACGACCTCTGCGAAGAATGGAAGTTTATCGGTACTTTGCGCGCAGTCTTTCTGTTGTATAGTACCGTAACAGACATTTTATTTAAACGAATAATACATGTACAGTTATATCGGACGAAATATATCAATTATCTTCCACAGTATTCTCGAAAACAGGCCTCTGTTGAAAATCATTGTTATGTTTTAAATATGCTTGAAATTCAACCATGAATGTGGAATATTGGATTGCTTCCGTCTGTTGCGAATGTTTCCGTCATTTCCATGAAATCGTGTTTCCTAGGGTATAAATCTGAGAGCATGGAAAAATATTGGGATTCCATTCAACATGTTCATGAGTGTCGCAACAAACGCTAATTTATCGTCGTTTCTAGTAATTTAAATATACTGAAGAGGCCATGTTTAGTGGGAATAAACAGGATGCAAAACAAGCCTGAAGGACAGCACGGAAAATAATGACGAGTGCCAACATATAACAAACTATCCAGACAGCTACTTTATAAACCATAATGTGCTCGGGTCCCCCGGGATTAGGTTATGACCCGGTTAACGCTCGTTGGGGAGCATTCTTGCTCCTTCCTGAAATGTTTCAGTTTACACATCTGTGAATTCATATGCAAAGAGGTGACAGTTTGTACAGGTGGGACGTCGCCTCCAGTACACACAATGTAACTACGCGTAGGCTAGGGTGTCCACGTACATGTGTACATGTAGGCCTAAGCCTCTCTGCATCGAACCGGCCAAACATGGCCAAAACCCTAGCTGACTGAACCAGATTCATAACAGCATATATAGGCCTATAATGCTGACATGACAGTCATTTTGACTTTACCTCTTCTCGTGTGTCTGTTTAGCGCCTAAGGTAGGCTTACAGCTCTCCGCCTCCATTCAACGCGAGCCCCGGTCACGGCGTCTGCGCTGCGGGCTGTCGTGTCGTGGTTCTGTCTTTGGGTGGAAAAACGCCAGTTTTCAGTTGTAACAGGACAAAAGAAACAGGAAACCAGATCTATTTAAGCAAACGGGTACGGGTAGAACTGCACGGGATGCCATGCAGTTCTGTGAGGCCAGTCAGGCAATATAGTCACGCTCGAGTTAATCAATTTATTGAGCTGGGCTAGACATGTAAAAATCCTTGAACTTCGAGCTTTACTACGATCGGTACGGTAAGCGCCAAATGAGGGCGCGCTACTTGAATAAAAGTTCCCTGACCCCTAGACTGGTTCTCTGCATGGACTGTATGCAGTCCTGCAGACTTAAGGTTGCACAAAACACCTAAATAATACGCGCCTATAGGGTGCACCGCAGCAAATATTTTCCCATAGACAGCAGTGATAAATCCCCATACTTCACACAGATAATATTTGTGAAGTATTATTTTAAAAATACTCACAACTCTCACAGGCGTTCAGGCTGCACAGAACAATGATGTTCCACGTGACTTTGTCCTCTTTCATTTTCCTTTCACTTTTTTAGTGGGTTGACGGATGAATTTTTGAGAAATTTTCACCCAACTTGAACCAGACCAGCCCTAAAATGAAGAACATTTCACTGCCTGGGAAAGTAGCACTCCTCTGTAAAATGGCTCAAATAGTGCCACTTTCGGACCCGATTGCATCCAAATTGCTCAGAATTGGAAGCCCTGAGTCCGGCCCAGTAGTTCAGTGTCATATTTCTTCCATTCCCCAGTTCCATGGCTCTCAGGACCCTCTAATATAGAATATTTTGAGTATAACTTTTATTTATGAGCTCGGCGGACATATTTCTGGCCTAAATACGAGGGCGCGGCACGCTCTAGAAAGCAGTACAAAATCAAACCGAAATAGCGCCGCCTGTTGACTCTCGCAGTGAAGAGGTTGGCCTTCGTTTTTCACCAGAAATTCAAGATTATGGCCAGAATATCAATTTTCGTTTCAATTTTTTGGAAGTTAGCCCGAAACAATTTTGTTATTCACCTTTCCCCGAAGATACTACCCCCAAAATAGCAGTAAAACTATGCGCTCAGCTCTGAGTGTAGCCGCCCGCCGGCAATCCAAAATGGGCCCGCAATTTAGGGCTTTTTCAACTTGTAAAGTTGGCATGTCTTATTGTAAACACCCCGTAGGAGCAGAAATACAACCATTTGGTGGAACTAGCACCCTTAAGCTTCCTGGACTGAAGGTCACGGCAAGTTAAGTGACAAATGAACTCATCAACACTCATCAACCACACTTGCTACCATTCATTCAAATATGCTTACTTTCAATCTCACCGGATCCGTCGTTCTGCAGATACTAACTTCTGGCCTGCCAAGAGTGCACGGTCGATCGATCAGTACACGTTGTCTCACATTATGACCGGCGCATGAATATAATTAATATTATGTAATGATGCCAATGATTTTTGTCAGTAACACGTACACTCCTGACTACACTTGTCCTACAGATAATGGCCTATCAAGGCTACACCTATAAAGCCAATTAAGGGACACATGGATACTCACAATTAAGACATAGCGATGTACATGAATTGTACCAATAACACTCGCTGCCTGCAGTTTCAACTATGTTCATTTGATCAAATAATTATGAGCTTTGAATATCGCGCCTTTAACCCCATAAGAGCCGGAGCAGAACCCGCCCCTCCCCTAACATTTTTTTCTGATATCACTACAGTGCTTTTTTTCGGGGCTCAGACTTTAGCACTTTTTAGAGTAGCTCTTTGCCGTTATTTTTAAACCAATTGTGTGAAAATCAAACATACTGTTATAGCGCAGCGCCCATTTTCCCGAGAGAGGTCTGCTAAAAATGTATAGGCCTACTTTTTCCACTGTGTAATACTGCCCATCAATTACGGTTCCGAACGTAACCAAAAACCGTATGTCCAATTGAGTTTGAACTTCATGATAAAGGGAGTTCTCACATACATACCAAGTTTTAAAACCCGGATGTGGCAGAGTCGAGTTCTTTGTGGGGGGGGGTCTGTCCCCTTCGGCCATGAGATGGGCCAAAATATCCCAGCTCTTCCATGGTTAAAGGGTACGTTTCACATAATTATTATATTACATATTATATTGTTAACTTCCAGATGTGCCATCCGTAGCACATCTCTCACTGAAAGCGTGTATTTAGATACATGTAATTTGTAGCGCCCACGCTACTTGACGTTAATCTGTCGCTGTAAACTCAGCAATCAACACACATCTAAAATTCAATTATAGTGTCTACTTGTCCTCAACTCTCCTTTAATGTCTTGACTGGCAAGCATCTTGTTTGTTGCGACGCGTTTGGCTGCTGTCTATCTAGGCCGGCCGAGGCTGCCCTTTTGCAGTATTTGTCATGTTTGTGGGCGCATTCTTCAGCATTTCATCATCACTCCAAGCCATCTTGCTAAAATCGTCGCATTTCATTTGAACGGGACAAGAACTTGAAGAAGGCGCGAGAATGGCCGATTCATCATCGTCACGGTCATCATGTTCATGGCAAATCAAGTCAAAATGCGCCATGCTTGGGTGCTCTCACAATCGAAAAACTTGTCCAAGTGGTACATTCTTCCGCTTTCCCATGAAATCAAGTAAGCGATTGCAACTATGGACAACTTTATCAGGAAGGTTGGGTCATCACAGGTGAGTACCCTTTCTTTTGGGCCCGATTTCACGCCGCTGCTTACTCAGTTACTGTTAACTTCAGCAAATTTTTAGTGACCACCAGACCACTGCTGCAGCTAATCAAAGGCTTAACTAGGACATGAGTGAGGGCGCTGTTCATTTGGGCACTCATTTTCTTCATTAGGAAAAAAATTGTAACTAAAATTTCAATTTCAAATATGATTTGTAAAATTTCAAGCGAAGCCAGCATTTAGTTCATTGGAACAAGGCACGAATAAGAATAAACATTGTCTGGAAATGAATGCAGGGCCTAAGGCCAAACAAAAAAATAGCAGTGTTTCTGGCACAGACATATAAACGCATAGACCGCTGGTCTTGTGCGTATAACTGTGATTTTGAAAAGTATGGGCAAACACTGAGTGAAGCGAAGGATGGCAGCACGTCCAATGCGCATCGTGCGCAACGCACTTACACTGCCTGTATTTGTTTGGGTGTACATGTGCTCCCAAAATGCGCTCACCCTTTTTGCTCTTCGGTACTGCTATCTCTTCTTTTCAGATGTTGCCACTTCATTGTTTTGAATCCCTAGGGGCCAGATTAAGTAAACAGAGGGTTTTTACAA